>NW_025931716.1:0-38023 GCF_000764305.2 Hyalella azteca | reverse complement strand
CGCGTCCATAGCTACATTGTGAAGCACTCCGCGTCCATAGCTACATTGTGAAGCCACTCCGCGTCCATAGCTACATTGTGAAGCCACTCCGCGTCCATAGCTACATTGTGAAGCACTCCGCGTCCATAGCTACATTGTAAAGCCACTCCGCGTCCATAGCTACATTGTGAAGGCACTCCGCGTCCATATAGCTACATTGTGAAGCCACTCCGCGCCCATAGCTACATTGTGAAGTCACTCCGCGTCCATAGCTACATTGTGAAGGCACTCCGCGTCCATAGCTACATTTTTTAGTTCAGGAAGAGTCAGCATGCATGTAAAAAAGTTCAAGTCGCATGTTGGGAAACTGGTGATGTAGCATTCGATTAAAGTGAGATGCATGCTCAAATTTATTATAGGATGAGTTGAGTGTTCGCAGTCTCATAGGGATTCAAAATTTTTTTTGCAAATTTTGGCCATAGCTTCTTAATTAACGTGTGCATAAAAGAGTAAGAAGTTACATTGTACAAATTTATAAGCTAAATCAAAGTGTCTGAATTTTGCATAAATGTTGGCACTAAAAAATTTTGAGGGCTAGGTGATGACTGCTAATTTGTATAATGATGAGTAAAAAGTAAAATTTGTTATCAAATGTCCCGAATTTTTTTTAATCATTAATCAAAAATTGGATCCCATGGCTGCAAAAATCCGTTTAATGAGGTATACAATGACTAGTCAGATTGTCAATGAAACACAAGTCGATTAGCTTTTATATAAAATGTGTAGTGAGCGGAAATAATTACAAATTAGGAATATTTCAATTTGTATGCATTGCGCATAGTTGCCGGCTGTCGGCAGACTTATTGAGATTGTTATCAATCAATTCTGGAAAGCTATGCGCGGAATATGCTCAGTAAGATATAATCAAGTTTATATTTAATAATGCATTATTGACTCTACATTTATTAAAGCAGTATCAAGTAGAAATACAATAATACATTGCTAACTGGACATTCAATAATGTACTACCAACTAAAAATTCATTAATTATTTGGAAACTTGGTAATCATTAATGTATTTTCAACCGAAAAACAAAGATTTCATTTTTCGATTTTAAAATGTTATTCTAAATTAAAAAAAACTATAGCCTATTACACAATGTTTCTGTGAATTTTTGCGCTTGTCCGTACAATTTTCGTTATCTCCAATGCAAAATTATTGTCATTGCTAATAAACAAAATTCCCAGCCAAATTAATTCTCTGTGAATCAATCAATTGCCAATGGTATCATAATTATGCACAAAGAATGGCGTGAATTACTTACTTTCTGTAGATATTTTTTGTAAGGGACCAAGGGAAGGCTGGGGCGTACCAAGATGGAATTGCCATACAGGACGTCGGGACAGGATTTATTGTCCAGACGGAAACCAGACATTTGTCTCAATTATTCATTTGAGTGCATCGTGCCAGCTTGGGGCCGTAGCTCGCTGTCTCGCCAGACGCCGTTTGAAATCCGCCGCTTGCCGACGTCCCATAGAAACGCTCGGATCTTGTTCTGCCTCGTGAAGACTGTAATTCGTGAAGAAATGAATTTTTAGCGCATTTTCTCATACCTGGAAAAAAGGCGCTATTAGGCTCGTCATGTCCGCCCGTCCATATATAATTCCGTGACCTCAAGTCACGGACGGACGAGGAAACGCACTCTCTGTCACTCATTGCAGTGAGTATTGATCTAATTTTTTTGATAATTTGAAGATTGATTTATTTTGTGAAGATGTTGCGTGATTCTGAATACCGTCAACATTCACTAGATGCCATTAACGTGATGTTTCGATGGAGTTACTTTCTTTGGATAACGAAACTAAGGAATTATTTTCTCATACTCCCAGCAACATAGTCTATAAATCATATGTTCCAAGAATTACCCCAAAGAAGTGATAAAACTCAACAGCCGCAATTTCTAAGGACATTTACGGCTACACGCACTCTCGTGGGATATCGGAAAGCAATCCCTTAGCAGCTGCCCGGCACGAACTATCTGGAAATTAAAGAAAGTAAAGAAGTGATCGTGACGAAACTAAACCTTACCTGCAAGTAAAGTGTATTTAATATTTATTCTAAAGTTTTAATAAGAATGAATTCATTTTATGTAACACTGTTTTGAAGTTTTTTTCTCACTCATTTTTCTGATTATACTTGCCTCCCTGAATGACTATACCATAAATATATATAATAAAGTACATAAAATTCGGTTACAAGTTTCATTACCGCCAGTATAGGTAACTTTTTCATGCCAAAATATTATGTAATGTCGATCATTGATTTTCTTCTAGTTCTTAAATTGTTAATCTACTTTTTCAGAGTCGAAAAATATGGCAACTTGCCCTCTAAAAACCAGTCCCCTCGGAGGGTTCGGACTCTCAATTTAAGTATTGGATTCACCACGACTGCATCGTTTGTATCGATATTAATAATATTCATCAATAAATATTGAATATTCATTAGTTATAATTATCGGGTCATTAAAATACATGTAGTTTACGAGAATACGAGAATTTAGTACTCGGTTGAACGTGAATAAATATATTCAGGTAAACTGTTATTCAGATCATGAAGAATAATATTTAAATTTTTATAATATCCGTTCTAGTAGCTCCCATAGAAGGCCCATATACCTTCATTTTAGAGCCCGTTCAACATAACACTGAAATGTTTGATGTATACCGCAGAGATTTGACGAACCGTGTTCTTACAGACGTATCGTGCAGTATTGTGCAGAGACTTGACATGCAGTATCCTACAGAGACACGACATGCAGTTTACTACTGAGACACGAGACGTGGTATACAACAGAGACATAAGACGTGGTATACAACAGAGACATAAGACGTGGTATACAACAGAGACATGAGACGTGGTATACAACAGAGACATAAGACGTGGTATACAACAGAGACATAAGACGTGGTATACAACAGAGACGAAAGATTCGTTTGCTTGCAATGCAGAGCGACGCCCGCAGCGCCTCTCAACGCCTGCCAAATCGTCGCTCTCTTCTTTACGGTTCAGATAGCAAGGCAATTTACGGCCACGGCATTGTGCATGTAAACGATTTTCCGAAGAGTTTCTAAAGTTATTTTTAGTGCAGCAATACAGTCATTGGGTGCCGTGCAGCAAGACAACCAATCTCTTGAGGATATCGAGAATCTGATCAACATGCTATCTCGGGTGACTGGTCATTCATGTTGACTGAAATTATACATGTTAATTTTGGGAACATTCAATTTTACGCATTAAAATTATTAATTTATGTAGTATAAATGAGCTGATTTAATAACCTGCATCAACGAGTTAAATTATAGGTTTTAGTGACAAATCGTGATCCAAAAGTGATTTATCGTAATATGTTTCAAAATTCATCTGAACTTTGCTACATAGGCCTACAGGGTAGAGGTCCAAATTTACCGAAATTATTGTAAATGAGAAATATTATTGTAACTTTCTATACTATAATAATCGCATAATATACTTTTTCCATTATTATTTTGTTATTTCGTATAATTAATAGCAAACATATTAATTCGACTAAAATTTAACATTATCATTTAAATGAGATATATGCATTTATTATACACCACTTATATCGAGGCTAGTAAAATAATGAATGATGACTTATATACAAAGTAGCGAATTTTTCTTCACGTTTGAAAAAAAACAATTCGTAAATTTAATAAATTCACTTTCAAACCTGGCCTACCTATAATTGAAAGGATTAGTTGTAAAAAAATATATATCTCAAAATTTTATATTTTTTCCTAAATTTCGTAATTAAATTTAAAACTTGAGATTTTTGATCAGGCTAAAAATTTTTAAATGAAAATCTAATCGCGAATTATTAGTTTTTTTTAAATATATGTATAAATTTATTACTTTTATTGACATAACACTGGTTTTTGTGTTATAATAAACCAAATTCTAATACAGAAACACAATGCTTTTTCTATCACAACGAATAAAAATTTGTATTAATATGCTTTTATTTTGCGATGATAAGTAAGATTCATCAATATCACTGTCTTTGAGACTATATAGTGATAGGGTAACATGGGGCAGCGAGCCCACTGCGGGTCATGGGCCCATAGCGGGTTTCTCGCTATGGCAGATATTGGTCCGTGTTCACTACCGCCGGTCGACAGTTTCACTGGGATGAAGTGTACGGATTTACGTTTTGCTAAGAGTTTGCGTTACTAAGTTATTTGCGAATAACTGTTTTAGCCCAGATAAAAATTTTTTTGCTGCTAAATAAAACTGTTTTCGATTACTATAGATGAAATTTTTGAAATTACTGTGAATTATAATTCGAAAGTAATATTTATAGGGATAATTTTGAGATCAAGTTTAGACTATTAGCTTTTGAAATAAAATGTTGACACGATATAAATAAATTGAAATGATACCTAGTGGGTCAACGGGCCCACGCTTGTCACGGGGCAAAGCGCCCATTGTGAAGTCTTGTGTTATACAGCATTAGATTTGTCTCACTGACCTTTTCAAAACTATGACTAGCTTTTTGAATTACAAGTTACACTTCATATTGCATGATTTTTTTATTTGCTGCCTCAAGGCAGCAGGTTTAGTTTCTAGTTATGCGTATTTATGACCCCTTATTGAGTTATTGACTCTTGCCATGACAAAAGTTGATTTCAGTCAACACCAATGAGCCAAAAGTTGATGAATTTTTATGGTATTGGCTGAAATCACGATTAGGTACGAATTCTCTGTACATAATATCTGGATTATGGACGAAACTGGAACGAAGTTTTCTTCTGATCAACTAAATATATTTTTTCTAGTCAAGGATATATTTTTCTAGTCAAGGATATCTTTTTTCTTGTCAAGGACGAATTTTTTATCGCAAGGATATATTTTTCAAGTCAAGGATATATATTTTTATGTCAATGAAATACTTTTCTTCACGTCAGTGATAGATTTTTTAAGCCAATAATATATTTTATTCAAGTTATGAATACCATTTTTTGAGTTTTTAATAAATGAATGAATGTCATATTTTTTATTACATTTTTCTTATTTTTAACTGTAAAGTGTTGTTTTATCATTTTTAAACGAAAAATATGCAATTGTGATAAAGGAACCAAGGGCGGGCGCCTTGCCTCAAGCCCATGGGCCCATTGCCCCAAGGGTGGGATCAATGGGCCGATTTTGACACTTTTACAAAATAGTGTTTCATTAAAAATTGAATAACTCTTAAGGGTCTAATTCACACTATACATTCCTCATTAGTTGTACCTTTAAACAAAACAAAGAACCACCTCGTATCAATTGAAACTTCATCAAAAATTTAGTTTAAAAAAAGGGGGGGGGGCGCTGCCCCATGTTGCCTTACCAGATTCAATATTGAACTCCGGCATAAAAAACAGCGATGGAAAATTCATTTGTGAACAATTTGGCCATTAAATGGTTCCATGATCAGGGGGAACTAATGTTTTCATTAATCAATGATATAAACAAGCCTGCACCTACATATATGAGCTTTGTCAGAAATTTTGAAAACCTAGCAAAAAAGAATAATTATTTTGTCGTAGAAAAATAGCAAATGGGATTCAAGTTTCTGTAAGAAATGGGTTGCTCAGGTCTTCAGAGGACCTCAATTACTTATGGACAATCATTTATTCGTTCATTTATGTTTCGGTGTCCATCATTTATTAGTTCACTTATTTTTTTGTTTTTCATCATTTTTTAGTCTGATAAAACTAAAGATTGCAAGTGATGATAATGATAATAACGGATCATGAGACCCGATATAAGAAATCACGGAATACATGTTGGTTTAGTTTAATCCTCCCTTTATAACTCTGGTCGGATGCGCTACAGCGAGTTGAATTATAAATATTGCCGAGCATACAGATTGAAAAATATTCATTGGTATTTAGGCTTAGCATAGATAATATTTATTAATGTGTTGCAGGGGAAGATTCAATGAAGGACACTGTGCTAATGAGAGATTCATGTTACATATAGTTTTTGGGATGAAGAAGTAGGCTTATGCGAATGAAAATAGCCATAAGTAAAGGACGCTTATCATTAACCACACTAATATTATTAGCATGTCTTAATATCGTTGATAAATATTATTATAGTGAAAAATTCTTCTCGCTTCTTTCAATTAAATATGAAAATTCGAGATGGTCTGGATGGATGAATGGATGCGTGATCACATTATATTACTTCTCCAAAGAATCTTTAATAACTATACCTAGTTCTATTAGATATATTTGGGTTTTATTGTAATGTAAAAACAAAATATTAATATCCTTAGTATCTTGATTCGGTTTTTAAAGAGAGTTCAGCGCCGGCACTCGCTGAGATCGTCGCCCACATCCTCGCGCCAGCGCAGGCAAATCGCGAGTGCAGGCGTATCCTAGGTCAGGGAACACGGCGCAGAATTAGGCATACCGACCCTTCTCACCCCTACAATTAGGGAATATTCTCCTTGCGTCCAGTTGAATCAGGCATTCTCAGAGGATGTTTACCCTAAGACCTTAAGACCTATATATTCTCCATGTATCAAGCACTCACAGTTCGTTTAGGGACAAAAAATCCTAAGACACGCAGAAAGCACCACTTTCGACGGTTATTAAGCGCCACTCATAGCGAGAAACGAACTGAGATTCCTTAGGCTCGAGCCCTTGGCTGGGTTCTCAGATCTCAGCGCCGCTAACACTAAGCTAAAGTGGTATAGTTGCCGTAAAATTTACACACCGGTTGGCAAAATAACTGACTGGTTAATAATCAATAGCACATACATACGCTTGGTTCCTTCATGGTAGATATAATACCAATTTGAAATGTAATCTAAATTTGGGCAATACATTGGAATTTAGCTGTTGGAAGAGCAACCACGTGCAATTTCGCTGCTGTTGTAGCGGCAGTTCTGGACTTACAAGACGTAATCCGTTTTTAATGGCCGTTAGGTTTATTTTCTCGCGCCAGGTGTCATTGAGGAGCTTGGAATCGTCCACAAAGTCAATCCGACGATCAGCTTCCTTCACGATATAGTGAGAACTACTACTACTGAAATCTGATTTCGATGTTACCTAAACAAGAATTTTAGTTACATTTTTCCTGTTATTAGGGGTTTTTATGTATATCAGGTTACTAGAATAACCAAATCAAAAAAAATATAATAAGTAAGTATCTTTTATTGGTCACCAATTGATAATAAATTCAATCTATAGTTTTCTTTAATATATTTTGAATAGTTTAAATTCATATATTGATTTTACCGATAAAGTAGAAAGAATGATGAGTTAGAAACATACGAATAATTATTAACTTGGTATCTGAAGTTGACGTGATTCTCCTATAGGTTATAACAATAATTGAAAAATCAACTAACTACCAGGTCTCAGCCATACATGACCCAAGTCTCATCCATTTAATATTGAAATTTATTTTCTATTAATTGTAACACACTTAACTAATTTCCAATTAATTTCTATTACATCACTAAAAACATTTGATGACGACTAGCTGGCTGAGTGGTTGAAGTTCGGTCCTAGCTAGCAGTAAAATTCTGTTCAAGATCGGCGATGATACCGCGGGTGTTTCAAAGTAGCAAGACTGAAGCAATGAGTTGGGAAAGAGGCACGAGTTTTCCATGTTCTACGTAAAGCGAAAGTGGCTTAACGCTTTCTGAGTACACACCATAATGGAACACTTTACTATAACTCAGTATGGATGTAAATTCAACAAACCAATCAACGAATTACTGGGCTACCATCAGTGTTAAAGCCATATGTGCAATACGCAGCATCCCATTGCCAAAGTAGACAGGATAGTCTGGATATGTTAGCTACATACAAACACTGATATCGTTGTTAGGAACACTGGCATCACGTATTAATTATAGGTATTTGCTATTAATTTAAATACGGATTCATTACTAGTAATAATCCGTATCTATTTTTAATCACGTATTTATGATACATGATCACTGTTCTATTTCATAGCAAATCCAACCAACAATAATAAAACGCTCAATAATATTAAGAACCTTTCTAGACTTCCAATAAAAACTCGTGTCAGATACCTGAAAAAGCTTACAATTTAGTATAATATTAGTTGGCATGCAGATAAACAGATTATTTTTCGTTCCTAAAAATCATCTAAATGAGATCATGTCCAGAAATGAATCAATTATTAATTTTAATCAATTTAATAATACAATTCTGCATACACAGGAAATTTATTCGCAGGTAGTGCTCTGGTAATTATAATTTCAACTTCCATTGATTGTTCGGCGCTCGTCGGATGAGAATTAAATTTCAACAGCACAATCCACAGAGGCAAGAATCATTTAACAAACGAAAGATTCATTAATACAGACAGAAGGCTGTATTAAAGGATTCTATATATCTGTTATTCGACTCTGAATAACAGGAAACCCATCATATCGCTATTGGTTTTATTCCTGAACTGTATTGCGGTCACTCAATATTGGATCTTTCTGAATCGAGGCTGGATTTTTCTTTGTTTGTAGACGGCAGCAAACATTGAACAACCTGAGACGAGGACTTTAAATACAGTTCGGAAATTTGTACGTCAAAATTTAAAATGATTTCCTCCGATTCTGTCTCCGGGAGTTTTTTTTGGAAAAAAATCCTTTAAAATGGCAAAAGTTTCTGGATTTAACAATCATATATTAAAACTACTAGAATGTTGTGATGAAAATAACATACTACCGATATCTATTTATTGAGGCGAAGTCAGTAACAAAGGCAAACAGCCGGACAATTTTTAAGAAGAACTTGTACAATTCTTCTTTTTACTCACCCATTCCTTTTTTAAATCAGGCATTAGGCTATTTTTGAGCAAATGTTTTCACCCAATTTAATCGAGTGCAATTTCGCAATGAATACAAAATCAGGTTCGTATTATTTTTTTTTTACTTGCGTTCAGTTTGTGAGACATAAAGCACATGAGAGAATAGAAATTCCACGTATATGACAGCGCATATATCACATATATTTTATACACATTATACTTTTGTGTAGCCATATTTGTTTCCCATGATAATATTCTTGTCTAAAAAATTTTCTTCCACAAAACAACTTGATAAATCAATGCACTTTCGACTAGGATTTCCCAGCAACTTGGATTTTTTCCAAGTTTATACTCTTTATGTGCCACGATGTACAGCAACATTCATTTAATCAATACACAAAAACCCCAGATAATGTAGCGAAGATACGACCTTCGCGTTCTGTTGCAGTTTCTGCTTGTCCAAAAAATAATATCGACGCAGATTTCAGACTACTATTAAAGCCAAGCGATAAAAGATCACTGAAAGAGCACCTCCGCTCTTCAATACATCAAAAGGCGCTAACAATTTTTTTCATAACAGACACAGCGAAGAGGATACGAAACCTCATTCACCGAGTGCAAATTTCAGCGCAGCTGTATTTCTTGTAAAAAACGGGTTATTTATTATTACGACGAGTTATTTCTCTCTATTCTCACAATTCAACCTTCTTTATTTCATCAGAGCAATATCTTGATCGGCTATTCATCAGCCTCTAAAATGACACCGTATCTGATTGCTCTCTATTGAGCAAATCGAGATCTGCGTTTGATTTCCTTTTGCTGTATCGTAAGGAAAAAATGCATTTGATTTTCTTCATTTCCTGCCGGTTAGTTTTTAAAGGTTTCTTTTTAGATGGAACTCCTCACATAATAAATTTTCAAGTTTAGCAGAATACTTAATGACATTTTGAGTTCCTTACTGAATCTAAGGGGAAAATTTTTTGCGTTATATTATAAAATAAATACCGTCTGTGATAAAATACTATCTGTGTTATACGAGCAATTTGAGAATTATGAGTGCACCATACTCTCTGTAATACGTATGTGGTAATAAAATATTTTCAACTGATTCTTATGTTTTTGATGAGAACCCTAACGTTCCAGAAACAACGGATAGAAATTTTTCCGTGTAAAAATTTTTTTAACTTATGATTTTGCATTTTATTGGAAAATGAATATCTCAGGCTATTTTGCACTTGCGCAATGCGTCGTCGACTCTACGTACCTCATAAAAATCTGTTTAAAAATCTGTTCTACTAAAATTAACAAGTATTTCAATACTCGTTATTTTCGGAAACTTGTCCCATTGAAGTCGTTAAAATCTAGTTAAAAACAACAACAAAAGTCTAGAATAATATGCCACTGTCTTGCAGAATTCAATGGTAGTTTAATTTTTGTCGCTGACAACACTGCAAAAGTTTTAGTTTTTACGAAACAAGATCCACCATCACCTACCGACAACACCACACATGCGGTAAGTTATTAATTAAGTACAAACAGGAACAGAAGAATTCATTTCTGTGCAAAAAGAAAGTTATGTCTCTTTGTTGAAATTTATTATCTAATTACGTCATTATTGTTTATGCGCTTATCGTTTGCCTCGTGTTACGAGACATAGTCGACGCTCATTAGTTCAATCGTGATTATTATTACTTGAACCTTGCCTCTGTGAAGACCTCCTGCTCAAACCGTATTACTGCTTGTGTTAAATCGTGCTATCCTATACCTTGATTTGAGTTTATGCGAGTGTGTTTTCATTTAGCTTTGTGCCATTTGAATGAATGTTAGAACTTATGTGTTCGCTCGTTTAATATCTTAATGTGCTGGTTTCTCGCCAGTGGTTGAAACCCATAGGGTTATTGGCTCCTTGGAGCTTCGGAGTTTAACCAATTTTTGTCCTTTACCTTAATGCTGTGAATTAAGTTGCATGCGCTTACCTCTCTTTTAAGTACGAGCGAACACTCCTCATACTGTTTTCACTATTTTCTTTCTTATAGTTCTCTAAATGAGAACTCTTGTCTAGGATTCCTCAACATAAACAAATAGGCTAGTTATTCTGATTATCTTGCAAGTGTTATTATTGTTCTGATTTTATTTGAGAATCATGCTGAGTTGGAGTTGCTGTGTGAGTGCGCTCAGCTAGTTCATATGCACCGTTTTTATTGTGCAAATGTCTCATACGTTACATTCAAAGTGTGTCCTATTTGTTGATTTATGTCTTAATACCAGCTTTATTTGGAAGAGTCTTTGATTTCTCAATTATATATCATTCTACATTCAAGATAACGCAAACTCAATAGATGGCATATATCAGGAGAGTGACCATTCTGCATGGAACTCTCGAAAATAATTTACATATATTGAAGTTTATCTTTTTGACAATTTTTATCAAATAGGAGTTTCTAGTTTATAGTTCTTTAACTTATGCACCATCCATCAGTAAAATTCTATAATAATTTTAAATTCTGAAATGCAATTAATTGAAAAGAATTTTACCTTATATGAAGCCGCAAACATGAATATTTAAATAAAGGCGGTTTCCTTCAATGAAAAATGTATCAATAACATCATGATCTTCTGTGAATAATTCTTATTCAGTCAAGTATTATTCATACATAACTCATTTTTATTCGCTCCTGATGGATTATTAGGTCAACAATTAATTATTACAACCGGTATTAATAAATATACAAAACCTCTGCTCATCACAGAACATATACTCAACTGCAGGGAATACACGAATTACATCGTTTATTTTCTTTAAGCAATTATTGTGTTTTAAATTGATGCAAATAGACGAAAGCGAAATAATTCGCCCAATAATTACGAAACAATCAGAATCAAATAGTATATAGCCAAACAAACTACCACACTCAATTGTGTACATAAAACAATGTTTTTGCCAGGTGACATATAAAAGGTGTTTAAGACGGCACGCACGCTGCTCTATCATGTGGAAGTGTAACAGGTTCAGCGTGGGACCATAAATGTTTTATTACAATAAACTGTCACATGGCATGCCTACAACATACAATAAATGCATGAAAACAATTCCTAAATAAAATCATACACGTTACTTTCATAACTGTAATTGACGGATCAACAATATTGTATTTTGGAGTTTCGAACTGCGAGTCTTTAACATTCAGTGACATCGTCAAGTTTGAAATGAGTTCACTAGCTTCAAATTGCAAAATGGAACGAATAAAACCATGATATTCTCCAAGACTGGCGATAAAAAATCGTTTATCAATGGTATATGCTCTCCGGAGCAGCATGGTACAGCTGGCTAAAGAAATTCGCTTTTTTAATTGATGTCATGCAAATATAAGCGTACTTTAAAATAGCACAGACAGGAACTTCCCAAATAAACCAACAATACAAAAAAAGTATTGCATGCGATGGCTGCTCAAAGAATGACAAACGCTTCCGACTTACCAAATAAAATTCTTGATAAAAGTTTGCAATTTCACCAGAAATTTTTGGTTTTTAAAAAGTCTAAGTTGGCGTAGCTTCAGCCATGAAAAAATAAAATCGTAAGTTATTCACGACCAACAAACTAAGCAATTTAAAAATCTGAATGTTTTAATGTCCCGAGTGGGTAGCCTGTTAGAAAAGAATTGTTAAAAAACTGTTATTTGATTTCACATCTCACAAATAAATAATAAATAAATTTTTTTAATTTTACATCCAGCTTTCATGCCTAAATAAATTCAATGGACATTGTCAGCAACATTGCAACCTTCTACGTTACTTTAACCTAATGATATGTAGGCTTATACACTTTTTAATTACTTGTCGATCTTCCTGAAAATACTTGAAATTAACCCAGACCATTCATGCATGCATGTTACCCATGCATTACCGTCATATTTTGCCGGTCTGGTTAACAGTTATTTTTTTCTTGGAATAAAAATTTACCGCTTCATGTAATTTTTATCGAAATGAGGGAATGCTGAATGTGAATTTAAGACTTATGCATCCTATGCAAATCTTGCAAGAAATTTTATTAATATATCCATGCAATAATTTTGATAGCTGCTTAATTAATAAAAATCGCTATTTACATTATTATTCCTGAAAATTTGTCGCTGAGTTGTTTTGCAGCTATGAAATTTCTAAATGCGATATTTTTCTTTCGTGTATTTTTCGTAAGAGAAAATTAATGGGATAGATGAAATATTTGCGTGACATAGACATCTGACTGTCGGCCACAGTGATAACTCCAGAGATACACAATTGATTTTGGAAGTCCACAAGCGTGAATGCCGCGCTTGTGGACTTTATTTTTCAAGCTGTTCGTATCAATGCACAGGTATTAATAAATTTATAAATTCATTAGTGTTTTGACATAGTAGATGGCTAGGATTAGTATTAATAAGATTAAATAATGATTTGGTTTTATGTAATATGCGGAAGAAATTATGCATTCAAATAGGACGTAATTTTATAAATTCGTTTTAGGAGTAATTTCAATCTTGCTGTGTGTGGTCGTGCGGACCGGAGATTATTATTGTATTGGACAGTAGAGAAGACAGCCTCCATATTTAACGCTTGATTATTCACAATTAAATTTTACGTGATGGAGTGTGAGTTGACTGGCTCACTTGTTCTATAGCTAATTCGCATCACTAGTATATTAAGTATTGTTTATTCAGATGACTTTCATTTTCACAAGCAGTTCATTCGAACCTGCTGGACCCCCAACAACATCGTAAACTAATTACTTCGTTGTACTCTTCAAAATCTATCAATAAGATCGTCGAAAGAATTTCACTGTGAGATATAATTTTTAATTCATGTGTAATGATTCTGAGATATAAAAGCTACCTTGTAATATTTTCAGCAACTGATAGAACATGCTTAACAATTTGGATGTATCGGCCTGTGTATCGCCTTTCAATTTGCAGCAAAATTATTCCAGTCAAGTCAGCCCATTAGGATCGTTATTTTTTTAACTCGCATTAAATTTCATATAAAAAAAGCCAAACTGGACCAAGGAGTTTTCCTCTGAACATCGGGCGAGATTCTTCATTAGAATTCAATGGCGGTCGCAAGGAGCCCTATCTAATTAGCTGACATCGTCGAAAAGCAGTTTTTGAAGAAGAAACTTCTCTCTCGCGCAATTTAGATAAAAAATTGCGATTTTTTATGAAATCAATGTTGCACTATGGGTGGCCACGTGAAGATTAGTGCATGGTTTACTGACACAAATTCTCTCAGTCTAGTGGGAGAAAGAACAAACTGGAAAATCGAGGAATTTGGGCACTTATGCTGAAGGAACTTAGTATACAGAAGCATTAAAAAAAATCAAGTATGAACTCGCATGCTTGCTGCCTCATGCCGGCGCTATATTGTTCACATACGTGGATCGTGTGTACACTAGCAAATATAGAGACTTCACTATTCAGTAGCATTTATCGTTATCAAATATCCGCCGTTAATGTTCGATAATGGATAGCTCTACTGGGACTATGGTAGGCAGTTAATATAATCAATGTTCATAATTTTGCGTTCTTATCAATAAAATGGTTGAATAAATACAATTCCAACGCTCATCCCTCAACAAAATTTATGGACCGCGTAGGCTTCGCTGAAAGAGTCGTTAAACTCGGCGCAAAGTTGTTTCTGGTATGCTTGGCCATCCGATTGAAATCAGCTTCTGGTCAGAATCTCGTTTCCAGCTGTATTGCCACCTGAGGGTATGAGAAAAGTTGGCTGAGCCGTGTCATAGCGAGCTTGCAAGTCATACCTAGCTTATTTCTTTTATATGCATCCAATTCCATCGTAAATGAAGTCTAGTTAGAAATTGCACTGTTGCACACTAGCCAGAATGTTCGCATTTTCTTGCAATTTTAAAGAAGGCTTAGCAACAGAAATAATTTTTATAATAGTAAACTGATTAAAAATAATAATTTTAAATGTCTGCATTATTTAGAATAAGTTCAGTACGCGACAGTTTTAGATAAACCAATTTTCAGCATAAGTAGAAATTAGGTAATAAATATAATAATGGATTAAAATTAATAATTCGAGTAATACGTTGAAAATAAATTTTAAAACCAAGTTGCGTTATGAGTATCAGCCATACCAGTATCTCTTAGAATATTTCCATTAGGTATTGGAGCGCATTGCGTGCGCTAGGGCCGTGTTCTAGCTTCTGTACTTTTATGTTGGAAGCTAAATACTTAACCGTTATTTTGCCTGCCACGAAAAAGAAGAGTTAGGGCGTCTTCAGCACAATATTATGGGTCCGGATTCCAGTAATTTTTCAGACACTGGAAATTTTCTCCTGGCTTCAATTCTTTTTTATGCAGTCTTTTTTAATTATGCAGTCTCTCAATTTTATGCAGTCTTTTTGAATGAAAAAAATTGGCAATCGAATTTCCATAGTTGGAGTAATTTTATATAAATTTTATATAAATATAAATTATTTATATAGATATAAATAATTTTATTATTATCCTAGTGATTTACACATATAATTTCCCTGTTGGCGTTCGTTCGCCGAGAACAATGTTTCCTCCCAGCACAACATTCAATTATATTATATTTTTGTATTTTATATTAAAAAAATATTAATGGAACGACGGCGTTGGTATCGACGTTATACATCAAAGCAAATCATAACAACTCGGTATATCAGTAACTTATATATGTATCTATGTTACAGTTTTATAATAATCTAAATATTTCATGGTATGTATATGGTGGTTTGCGAGTTTGTTGGTCTGTTTATTTGTTTGAAGCCCAGCACCGTAAATATATAGTGGTTGTTGGGGCGCGTATCAAGATACTTATCGCGTCGGGATATTGCCTGCACCTGAAAATTTGCTCTTTGTGGGAGAATAGCGAGGCGTTACATAATAGGAAAGAATGGATTTGTTAAAAAATTTAGTTTTGATTTTGAAACAATTAAAGAGAAATATAATTTAGAAGTTTAAATAAGAAGGTTCCTCTCAGTTTGTAACGCCGGTCAATTAGAAAAAATATATAAATAATGAAAATTGAAAGCGAAGTTGAAATGTTAGTTTTAACAAATCATTCTTAAAATCAACATATGTGATTTTTTTACTATTTTATTTCGTATTTTTCATTGTTAACAAGGGCAGTTGAGGAGAGTGCATTGAACAGAAATCATAAGAAATTGATATTGTATAGCAAGATTTTAAGAATTTACGTGCAAATTAGTGTATTTTATGTTTCTTAGTTCCATTCGTTTTTTATCTTGCTAATTTTTTACTATTTTTCACTACTTGTAAGGATTTTAAAATGAAATAAAAAAGCGACGATCCCATATGGCAAAAGGCGCACTTAGTTAATCAATCAGGCATTAGGGAGAAACATAAATCAATAATTAAGGACCTCAATCTATTTTACTTGGTAGAGGTACAAATTACAAGATTTCTCATACTATTTTCCAGCGCTCTAGGCACCTGACAGGTCTCTGGAAATTCATGAGCTGTTTTTCAGCTCAGCAGGCTTATGCAGAGCGTCGTAGCAGGCAGCTCCACCGACTAACATCCTGCAAGCAACACGACCAGTTGTCGAAACTTGGCCGAGTGTTTCACAAGTTTTTCACCCACACATAAGTTTCTTTTCCGACCACAAGAACGTCGAGCAATTTTGTGACCATTAAGAGAATTCGTACTGAGCGGAGTGTACTTTGCCTGAAATGTTAATTTTTTAGTTTATCTCTCTTGTTGGGTGAATTCTTCGTGAGTTAATACTTCATTTCCTAACGCGTATTCTATATTTCTCCAGTACACTAAAAGATACACACAAAACATTCATTATTTTATGAATTGTACAGTGAATTCATCGCAAAATATTTACCAGTAATTGAAGAAGATTCAATTAAACCTCAAATAAATAGAATTTAGAAGCAGTCTAGATTGCATTCACATTCATCTGTTTAAAAATGTTTGAAAAGTCTGTAGTTTACCACGATGTTCTCTAACGAATCATCATTAGCATGACAAATAACGACGTAGTGGTCGCATTCGTAAAACATTCAGGATTTTTTTTGTCCTTATTTTTCCTTGCGGGACTGAAAGATGTTCCAAATTTAGCAAAGATTTACACTAAAGAAAATCTGCAGCAAAACAAGTTAAACAAAAACCCTGTTTAAAATAATTTATTTCAGTTACTGTAGTTACAATAACAATTTTCGAAGCCATTCAACATCTCATTATTCGCGAAAATGCATTACTTACACACGAACGAAAATTCTCATGAACGGCTATACTTATAAACTAATAAAAAACACGACTCACCAAATGTTTTATTTCCTCGAGTGTCTAAATTTTTTGTTCACAAGTCATGCATATAATTAACTGATGATTGCTCGCTCCCCGGAGATCACTTCCCAATTATATTCCAAGTTGACATTTTTAAAAAGTGTTTGCATTTGCACCCTCAATTAAAATGGTCCGTCGGAAGTTAATTTAGAGAAGCGACTGGAGAAGAATTTGCACGACTGGAAGGGAATTTGCACTGGCTAAGAGAGCTAATTTATCCTGCGACGAAGGAATTGCTCATTTGGCGAGTGCTTTGAAAAATCGGTTGGAAATATGGACGAATATTCGGAGCTTTTCAGAGCGGTGATGAGGAGAGGGCTTTTGTTTGGGCACGTGCCGAGCCAAGGTGTCTGCCAAAAATGCCAAGATTATTTCTTTTTGGTATTTTGAATGAACTGAACTTCTCGACGTGTTCCTGATGCTTCACTTATATGGTTCACTCATTCACTGAGAAATTCTTGTTCAATGTATATTAGTGGTCAAGAATTAATTATCATCAAAATTTCCGTACAGTAATAATAATTATCAGCAAGAAAAAAACGAGAGATAGATTTATTACACGTTAATTGCTCCATGGAATAATTATAATTACAATGAACCCCTCCATGAACACATATATATACCTCTTTGAGAAAAGGAATTAAACCAAAATCTATATTTTTGATGGATACAAATTAACAAATGCGTTGAAAGATGTTCCCTTACCAGCGTGCGACTTGTCTTTAGTTTTAGTGCAAGACAAAGTGTGACAAAACTCTGCACTTTTCGATATACGGTTCAGCTTTTGTTCTACTGTAATATATCCTGTGTTCTACTGTAATTTTTTCTGCATTATTTTTCCGCTGTTATGTGAATTGAGATAGGTGCAGATATATTAATTCAGCGTTAGTATCGGACCTCGTGGGGATTACTTCCTTGGTAAGGATCTTCTCTTGTTGAAGCCCATAACCTTTCCTCTGCTCCTATATAGGCTCAGTAAATCTTGTATTCGGATTACTTAAACTATAATTAGATTCTCATGAGTATTATTTCCCAGGTTTGTCGTTCTTCGTTTCATCAATCAATAAATATGCTGCGAAAGTTATTTATTTACACCCGCCATGCAAGTTAACCACAATATCGCATATTCTTACGTAAAGTTTTTCATTAGACATTTCTTGCCAAGTGCAGCAATTAACTGACTGTTCTATAATGTGATGAAATAATTCTTTTATCCTGTTTCTGACATTTTTTTGTATATAGTCCGTTTTTTCTGCCTAATCAAGTTTGTCCTGTTTATCATGTTAACCCTGTTTACCCTAATCGTCCTATTCATCCTGTTAATCAACAAATTTATTTAATCCCACAAATTCCCAAGCCAGCCTCATTTCAGGTCTCTTGAGGCCCTCGATGGCATAAGTGCCCTTCATTAATTTTAAAAGGCGGCTTGTAAAATAGAAGGCTGCTTATAAAATATCCAAGCGGGCTTTGCCACGGCCACGTTTTGGATAAAAGGCGCGCGGGCTTTAGCGGTTCTCGCAGCAACAGTAGGCATTAGCGCGTTTCAGTTTAGATATCTATGTTCCAGTTTACATTATTATATTTCAGTTTATACTCACAATTCTGTTTATATTTATATATCAGTTTTATCTTCATATTTCAGTTTTATAATTATATTTTAGTTTGAGTATTTATTATCAGTTTAATAAAGGCTATTTATAATTTAGCTTTATTTATTAATACCGTATATCAGTTTATGTATTAATATTTAAGTTTAAATAGTTAGATTTCGATTCCTAATAAGATTTTTATTCCTCTTATTTTAGTTAATATAACTATGCTTCATGCTTGTTTTCGTTATGCTTGTTAATATAATAATTATAATTATGCTTGTTTTCGTATAATAAATGTAAATTTGCACAAAGACTAGCAGCTCAATAAATTATTTGTATTTTGATTGATTGTAATGATTCGCGTTTATTGGTAAACTTCTGACGAATTATTCCTTGCCTTAAGTTCTAATATTATTAAATATCGTAGACGATTTATCATAATATGGACCAATATTATACCATACCGTATGAAAAATGTGAGCGAAATAGAATAATGTTATAATTTATATAACACAATTCGATTATTTGAAATAGGATGACGGAGCAATGATAATTTTTTTTTGCCTGACTACAATAAGACGATAGTCAATTAATTACATTATTTTGATCCACGTGTTCCCGGGGGAGTGGGTGCTGAAAATTGGGGGTGAGAGCAGAAGGCGGAGGGCGGCAAATGAATTAGCAGGGGGTGGAGCTGAATTTAATGTAGAATTTCAGATCTAATATTGAATTCAATAACAATAGACTGACAAGCCGAGGGCACGGTAATGAATGCAATCCCCGACCCAATCGTCAGGTAGGAAGCATTTGATTGGATCACGAGTGGTACAGCGTGCCAGAATTGTTGAAAGAGCCTCAACTCCGATATTATTTTCTTCATAAAACTTCTAATTAGAATCATGTTGATTATTCTTGTATTCTCTGAACTGATGACAAATCTGGTCTCTAACACGAAATTATAATAAATATATTTTTATTTTCTTTGCTTTCATATTCGTGATCGATTAATGACTTCAACAAACTAATGACATAATTACAAGTTGATGTAAGTGTTGAAAACGCTTTAAACCGTCAGCAGTCAAACACAAGCAAAGAACGAACACAATTAAAAGTCAAACTCAAGCGAAAACCGAGCAAAATCAACAGTAAACCAAAAGCAACAGTCATGTACAACAACAGTCAAACACAACAACAGTCGTGTCCAAACAACAGGATAACTAAAGCAACAGTCGTATTCAAGCAACAGTCATACACCAGCAACTGTCGATTACATTTAGCCTCGTGAAGCGCATTGAGCTGAATTCGCATGGTATTTTTTAATATAAACTTTCATGTGCATAAAAAATTACGGTAATACAAATTAGCTCTGGGTACATTAATGTCAGAGGCTTTCAAAATGCATCCAAAAGATTCAATCTCTATGCAGCTCCTATGAAGTGTAGTCGATAACTAGAGAATTAATTTAAAGTTGGCTTTGCCACCAAAATAGGCATTAATGATTTCACTCACGATTAAATACTCATTTTTCATATTTAGGGAAAATGCTGAATACCCAGTCATAATTACGGAAAATTAAAATGACTCACCGGTAATGTTTTGTTCATTAATTTGTTTTAATTCGCCGCTTTTTAAATTCATCACTGGGCGTAAAATATCGCTTTTACGTAATGATAAAACGAATGTTTGACTGCATTAAAGCGGGAGATTTATATGAATGATTGAGTGGCAAACCATGAAGTAATAATGATACTGAAACATTTGCTCTAGTATACAACATAAGGCACTGCATGAAACAGTAAGTGATATTGAAACTATAGCTTCAGCATACAAATTAAAATTCATGGACTTTATCTAAAACCTTACTGTGTCCGAAAAGTTCGAAACATTTTTCGAGCACCAAGGTTATTAGGAAAACTACACCGAGCATTGCGTAAGAAAATGCGTTACTATTCGGACAATGATAAATATTTTCTCGTGAGTGTTCAAAGACGTGCAACATGTATAATTCCGAGCTTTAAGAGCAAGTCTCAAAAAATATTAGTTTAGGAAGCTTCTAAGTAAATGCTATCGTCGTCTGTGTGGCAACCTCATCGAACTATACAAGTATGTATACTCATGGCTCGCACAAGATTGCAGAAGGTTTCCTAGAATATGAAACTGGCACCAACACCAGGGAACCACGGATTTAAACTAAAAAACTCTGGTGCAACACATTCATGTGACAACACTTCTTCTCGCCTCGAGTCACTGACATGTGGAACAGCCTCCCTCATTACATCGTTGGCGCTCCGAGTATAAATGCGTTCAATAATAGATTAGATGGAGCTACGCAGGAGTATAGATTTCGACTGAAAGTGCCTCTCATCTTGCACATTGGTTAATGTTCAGCTGCAACTTAGCTTAAACGTCCGTTTTGGTTAGACCTGGTCTAAAGACAAGTCCCCAGATCTCCAAGAGACACATCAAGAGCATTGTAAGAATCGGCGACTGGACAACCTAACCTATTTTTCAACGTCGATATCCCTGTTATGTTTTGTGTTGTGAACCATACATTTTTTGAGTGTTGATAATAACTTGGCCGATTATGAGTGGCGTAACGATGATGGGATACCCAATAATCGACCCTAAAAAATAAATAGAGAGGACAATTAACATCGCTATCATTCAATTAATTAAATTACAAATATGATTGTTATTCTGATGCATTCAATTTCACACGTTGTCCTTTTGGGATAAATTGGGAGCTTTTCCCAATTTATCCCAAAAGCACAACGTGTGAAATTAAAAGCATCAGAATAACAATCATATTTGTAAATAAATTAATTGAATGAAGGGGTAATTAATTAAATTGCCCCTGGAATTTTAACTTTATACATCATTTTTTTACATCTGTAAAAAATTAGTTGAAAATGATTGATACATATGAATATGATTAATATAGGAGCTTTTTTAATTCGTGCTCACGGACAAAAGTTCAAACACGTTCAACAGTTAATCTCGCAAAAAATAAAATAAATTGGGTCTAGCTAGAGCGCCTTGGAATTGGTTAAGAGATAACAGGGTGAAGTCCTAAGCTAATTCAATATAATCTCGTGTATGTGCTACTCGGAGAACTTTTTTCCAATTTGTTGTGGGAGGGTGGTTGCAAAACGAGCATCGGTTCGCTATTGGCGCCAACGCTAGTTTTTGGAGGGTCAAATGTTTGAATATATATCAGAATCTGTTCAGAATATTATGGATGAACACTATACATACGTCATCGATGCCTCGCCGATCATCCAAATATGCACCATCGATGCCTCTTCGATCATTCATCGATGTCCATCGTTGTCTCAATATCGATATTTATTGTCGACATCATCGATGCCCATTCGAACTTTCCCGCCATCAATTGCCATCAATTAATGCGCCACCGGTGTTCCATCAATGAAACATTCCATTGATTCACGAAAATAATGAATGAACTTAAAACTTCTGCAGCAAGTTAGGATTATTATCATCTTAATTTATGAAACATGTGGTATGACATTCATGATATTTCCAGCTTCGAGCCTCATTACGTGCCCGAAGAAAATATATTACCAGAAGAGAGTAATGGACACATTTTCTGTGATATTTAATCTCATGGTAAAAGAAACTGATGTCAGCTCAGTGTACACTCGGTTGAAATGATGCTGCCTGTAGCTATAGTATACATTAAATTGCTAATAAAACGAGAAAATTCATATCCAACGAGACGAATTTTGTTTCGAAGGAGAAATTTTTTCTATAACGAGAGACAAATTCCCTGTTGGAGATATGAATTTTACAGCGATCGAAAAAGTTGTAAACAAACTAAAAATGCATAAAGTTATTTGTCATTGAGAAAATTTGAAAGGTACATTTGTATTGATTTATTCTCCTTATTCAAGTCTATGTAATAGCGGCGATGGCCAATCATATCTACCCGAATAAATTTTTTAGGGTTTGGTTGTAAAGGCCTGTATTGGCTGGTGTTGTTGAAAAAAAACAATTGTTGCTTGCAACGCATATTATGCCACTGAATGAGGTACGCAGCAGCACGGCGCTGAGTGACAGACAATGAACAATGAGCTCATTCATAAATTTCAAGGATGGTGTGTACAGACAATGTCGCATTCAGGATCTGCTGTGACAGTCACGTGCGGGAATGCCATTTGAAATGACCAAGCCTCGGCAGGTGCAACAACATGAGGAATCAAATTGACCGATATAGGTGATGGATAATGGATTCAGGCCTTTTGTCGCTTATTGCGTCGACTATTGCAGCATCAGAATGCCAAGGATCTTCGCGTAAGTATGAGTCTTTTAAATCAAAGGTTTCTTCATTTCAGCAAGTCCCTTGCTCTAAAGACATGCTATGTGTGAGCCGCATCATTATTAGTCAACTCTACTCTGCATATTATCTTCATGAGTGGAAATGAATTGGCATAATGATACAACACAAACTTCATGATCAGAAAAAGCCATACATGAAAATTAAACTCTTTCAATTTCAGGAAAATGGATATTTTCAAATTAAAGGTCCATTACGCAAGCATGATCTTTGGGAAACCTTCAGAGCAAATGGATTTGGAGGACAATTTCGAGGCTCATCTTAAGTCAAGGGTCACGATGTACCATCTTTTCGATTTATGAAAGTAATTTCAAACACAGTTTGAAGTCTCCTGCAGTGACAAAAAGAACGTAATTTTGATTCATTAAGTGCTACTATACGAGCTTTGAAACGGTATCGTCTTTTTACACAAAATTTTTAGCCATTTTAATAAAACTAATGAATTTTGGAACGCGAATTGATATTTGCGCATTAATTTTGTACTTTAATTTAATTTTGACATTGAATGGAATAGCTTGCTTTATATCAGGTTGCGATAGTCATTCTCTTATCGTATAACAGGTTACGAATGTCAAAACAGTCTCAAATCATTTGAAACATTTCAGTTTGCCGAATATATGTACTTTGAAATCATCTGACTTTTGAACCTTTAGAAACCACAAACCTTGTTGTATGCCGGCATCTCTTTGTGTTTCATGAAGCAAAAGAATTTCTATGGGTGCTCATTGGATCAGTTCTTTGGGCATAATAAATTCTCAAGAAATACGAGTACTTTTTCTATTGAACACTGTACCATCGAAGATGCCTTCAATGATATTTGAACAAAGAACACTGCGCATGCAACTCGAAAACTTCTTTAAATTTTTTACAAAGATTTGAATCCTCTTAAATCCTCTAGTTTTTATTCATTCACTAAATATTTTCGTTATTATTCATTCAACAATCTAGAAAATTATGTGTTTATTCCTCACAATATCTTTTGAAGTATTTCAGTAAAAATTTTTCATCGCAAACTTCATTCTGAGTTTTAATTCATGCAGATTTTCACCGTTTTCTGTAACTTACAATGTAAAAGATAACTTCTGAGCTGTAAACTGGATATTCCAAAGCAGTAAAAATACTTATGAGCAGTAAATTGGACAAATTTAGGCAGTTAATTGAATACTTCTGAGTTGTACAGTTGAAACCAATGAACAGTAAATTAGATACTTTTGAGCTGTAAATTATAAATTTCCGGGCAATAAATGTATTAGACTGCAAATTAAATTCAGTGATCGCTGTTGAAATAATGAAGCTTATAAGTTTAGCTGATTTTTTCCCGCTAAATGGTTTCTACGCAACCATACATGTTGAGTTTGAATATAAATATTTGCAACAATCCTAATTTATCATAATAGCGTGACTAATAAATTTTAACGTGGATAATAAACAATAATAATAATACGGACTGATAAATTATGATAACTAATAATTATGTACAGATAAATTATGATAAAGTTATTCTTGGTAATTAACACACGACTATGAGCACAATATTCGACGAATATTTATTTATGACTCATCATGAATCTAATGAGCATAAAATTTAATAAGAATCATTATTTTGAACATTGATGTATCTAACGATAAACAACGCGAAGAAGAGGAGCGAGATAATGTATAGAGTACCTCAAGGCAAAGAGTGTCTACGGAAATTTCTCATTACGGAGAAAAACCATATTGTCATTTTCAAAATTTCCAGTTTAAAAGCTACTGATACTAAATAGTTTGTAGTTTATTTAAGCAATTAAAAACAATAAGATTCCTGTATCTATATCATCTATGGAATAAATTAATTTGCTTATTGTAGCTCGGAAATGAAACGAAAAAGTGAGTGAAAATGAAACGAAAAAATATTATATGTCAAATTATTATTCATTATCTGCTAATTTTAATTGTTTATACTTCATTTTAATCCCTTCTTTTTGTTTAAATTTTTAATTTGAAAGCGAAAAGAAATTTATGCGCCGGTTTACAATAATATTTCTAATTAGTCAAGAACTTGAAAACAGATGAAATTCCAATAAACTGACCACTGTTTCATTGAAAATAATGTGTGTTTATTAGTTTTTTATTGTTTTCAAATTTTTGGCTAATTTGCGATTTAAAAAAAATATTGATGTAAATAAAATCATTTCAGGCTATGCCACTAAAGTTTCAACTTTAAATACCTTTTAACGTATTCTCAAAATGCAACTTTATTATTTGAAACTTTCTGTTAGTTCAACATTTTCTGTTGGTCATGACCAAAAAATTACAATATGACCACTTGTGCTCCTCAATTAATTACACACGGCTTGGGTAAAACCACGTAAATGTAAGCCACTGAGCGTACCTAATGAAAAATCTTGACTGGAAGATCCGCGGTCATTCCAAGCCTCATGGTCAACCGTCCCTGGCTCACTTATAATTTATATTAAAGGGGAGGTATACCCTAAAATTTTCAGATTTGGCATTTTTGGGTTTTAATCTCATCTTTAAAGCTGAAATTCGGCTCTTTCCAATGGTACCACTGCCATCTTCGTACGTAAATAGTTACGTTCATGACGTCTCTTTAAAGGGAAGCGGGTGGGAGAGTTCTTTAACTAATTAGATATAAAGTAATTAGCTGCTGAAATCTTTGAATATAGTTTCTACTTGAGTTGTGATGCAGTTACATGCTTAGTCTCATCTTAAAGCAAAGTTGACATTCTGAGCTTTCTAACGATACTACTGCGATCCATGTACGTCAATATTTACGCACACGGCTGGTCTTTAACGGGGAGCGGGGGGTGGAGTTCCTTCACAAAATAGACTCAAGGTAATTCACTCGCCAAGACTACAAATATTGGTGTATCTGGCATCAAGCTGCAGTCACCCTCCTAACTTTGTACGTAGAGGTGCGCTACAAGTCGCTGCTAGCATCCTTGAGTGAATTAAGCTACAGAAGCCTGTAGTTTGGAATCCATGATACATTGAGTGCCTATTTCGAGGCGCACGAAACTTTGTCGCGCCGTCCTGAAAAGTTCAACTTTTTGTCACGGAAAAGCCTACTCCTCCTAGAGTTTTAAAGCTACAGCGATAAGACATATACCATTCTATTCGTAAAGACCATACCAATCGATTAACGAGGCCCTTTTTTAAATTTGTGCATAGTTTGGATTCAAAAAGGGGGGGAAGGGGGGGGGAAAATGAGAAAAAATGAAAAATATTTTAAATGCGTGTAAAGAAACTAAGGCGAAAATCAAAAATCGGGCTTCGTTAATCGATTGGTATGGTCTCTACGAATGGAATGGTATAAGTCTCATCCCTGTAGCTTCAAAACTCTAGGAGGAGTAGGCTTTTCCGTAGTACCCCTTTTTCCGTTTTCTATGAATTTCACGTTTTCTATGCATTTTTTTTCGAAAAAAATTACACAAACAAAATGTGATTCTTTTGCGGCTTTACATATATGTGGGAAGTTTCAGAAAGATCCGGCCGTAAACAAAAAAGTTTTTTTCGGAGTGTATACCTCCCCCTTAAGGTCTTTGGGCCCTGGCTATGGTCATTTTAGCCGAGCTTCCCTTAGCAAATAATCAGCAAGTCCTCAGTAAACACTCATAAGCTTCAGGAATGCTAGTGGGAAATTTGGTGCATTGCAGCATGCTGGGCTTAGGCCAACTGCATAGAATAATATGTTGTTTAAACTGTACTACATTGAAAAAAGGTTCATACGTAAAATGTGATTTAAAAGTTAATATATGACATTTTTAAGGGATATTTCATTCAATATCTTCGATTTGATCGTTCGTTTTGAACGATTTTTTAACTATAAAACGTTACTTAGATCCCTAAATAGCACTATATTTTCAAATTCAAGTGCGCAAAACTGGCCAATTAAAGTGCGTTGAGAGTCGAACATTTAATTACAAATCAAAGCTGGATCACCAGCTGGTGAAAATACTTCCACGAATGCGTTCCACACGAATACCTTCCAGGGATAATTAATTCAAAACAACATTTCAAATTCGGTACGTATTAGTAAAAGAATTTTCACAACGTATTCAATAGAAGTAGACCGTCGAACGGAAACGAATAACAGAGGCATTAATTGCATTTTGCAAGTTGCAAGAGGAACGCTCATTGAGATTTGCGCTCGCCGATTGAGAAGTTCTGAATTAATTAATGCGATTCCTCAACGCAGTGGAATGATTAATAATTCCAGAGGCGTTCATCATAATTGTTCCGAGATCAAAGGAAGGCACTCGCACGGCTGCGCTGCGAAGTGATAAGTAAAATATTCTAATTGCTGGAGCACTTCAAAGCAAAGCATATTTTCCTTCTCATCAGAAAGAAAATCAAGGTTTTTGGTGATTTTTTTCTTGTTCTATTATAAGGTTGTGACCAAAGTCCTTTATCATCAGAAAAATTTTAATTGTATTGTTCATATTCTGTCTGATATTTTAACTGATATTTCATCTGTAATATTTATACTTTTTAAGAAACAATTCAAACCAGCGTGAAAAAGAAATCTGTGCATATGCGAAACGATATTATTCGAACTCTTGAACTCAGATTAAGAAACTGTTTAAGGAACGAAACAGCTTTTTTCGACGGCTTCATCTCTATTTTCAAATCCATTATCAGTATTATGCAGCGATTTTTTATATGTCCAGAAAAATGCACAGACATCTATGATTCCCTAACTCGATTTCAAATCTTCAAATTTAAATTTAATTTTTTCATGAAAATCATTCCATTACGGATGATAGCGTCCTGTAATGCAATCAAATCGAACATTATTCCTTAGCAGAGTATCCGTCCCAGGTTCTCAGTCGGCTAATAATACAGGATAATAAATTCTCACGTGGTCTTGTTTGCATTCGGAAGATGTATCAATAGTACTTGTGACTTGAGTCAAAAAGCTGACTCCAGACAAGAAACAAAATAATACATGACTTAAAGATAATATGAATCGGATCACACAAATCGGATCACAAATGCGAACGCACACATGACTACAATAATATTGACACAAAATAAATGACAAGAGATAAACACGGAAAAAGTATGAATAAATCGCAAGCACTGTACAACCAAAAACCACCAAACCGAAAACCGGAACCCACACCTTGGTTATGTGGGTTCCGGGACAGGAATAAACATCAGTGAAGCCTATTCTCCGGATCCAACTTACGATTTTCTCGGGAATGAAATCATAAAACCATGAATACGTAAACACGTTAACAAAATTAGTAAGAAAATTAATAACAGACTAATGCTTACCACTTCACCTTCACCAAGTGTGTTGAAATAGTTTTGACAGTCCTGCCAATAAGTGGTTACCCATTTTGATTTTCATCCAGAGCCCAAACTAATATTTGTAAGCAGTTAACTAATTCAGTGTGTAATTGAAAATTAAAACTAATGCTAGCAATTCGTTCTGATATTGGATAAGTTGGAGAACCTATAATATATGATGACTACCACGCGCGAGAGCCTCACAAACCATTAATATGTTAGGACTTTTATTTATGGTAGCTTTAATTAAGAACCTTTTAAATATTTTGATCATCATATTTGTAAGCCTCATTATTTTCATAACCCCTAGAAAGTCAGATGTGCATTCCTTAGAAGTAGCTACTTTGTAAATTAGATTTGCAATGGTTTATATGATATATGCAGGAAAAATACGATTCAGGTGAAATTTATCCTTTCGGTTTAGTATCTTGTTGCTAGAGAAACTATTTATTCTAATTCGCTGAAATATAAGATCTACATATAATGTTCATGTAGTTTCTCATTAGACGGATTAAAAAATAAGAGATTTAATGGCTAAAAATCTTTATTGTCCTCAAAATTGATGTGACCGAGGTTTAAGGTATAAAGGGCCAAGTGAGGTGACACCGTAGCGGGCAGAGCTTTATTACGAACTGAGAACACACTGTACAACGGGTTACCACAATGACTTATCTTGTTGCCATACAGGTAAGCTAAACGCTAAATGGTGATTACCACAAAAATGAATGAAACCATCTATAGAACTGCAGCTTTGGAGACTCACATACTGTTTAACTGCATATAAAAATGTTTTATTTTATTTCTGTAAAAAAATGTAAAAATCTTCGACGCCCATTGTATAAGTCATTGAGTGGCCATTGACAAATCGTCGATTATTTACCTATAATGCAGATGTTATGCTTTGTTTCTATTACAAAGTATCGAAACAATTGTCGGCACATTAGGCCGCAGCATCAACCTCTGAGTGGCCGCCGACAAATCATGATTCAACTATAATGTATATGTTATGCTTTGTCCCTACTAAAAAGCGTTGGAGCAATTGTCAGCGTACCGGGCCATGGCATCAGCCATTGAGTGGCCATCGATAAATCATCGATGATATACTCCCCAGTGAGGGCACGTGGGCCGTAATCGGTTCCCAAGGATCAGTTGAAATTTTGTTTGCGTCGCGTCGAAGGCTCAAATTAAGGCCATCCTTCACTGTCTCGCTGCCATGAATCGGCGAGCGGATCGATTAAGGATTTTGGACAAAATAGTACCTTGTAGTCAGTTTGCCAGCGGCAAGCCGTCTATCGTATCCCATTGAGTGGCGAAACAGCAATAATTTTAAACAGAGAATTTCAAATCATTGCTAACTGACTTCTTAGGATCAATAATATAATTAAAGTTGTCTATCTCGTTGACTTTTCTCTCTCACGTTATTCGTAATAATCATATTCTTTCTTTGGTTTTAGCCAAATCAACGCAAAAAATAGATGTTCGCCAGTCGAGCTCAATATCATAGCCATGGTTTTAGTTATCTGTAGTTCTGTAGTCTCGTAGCGACTGCGCAGTGGTAACGCAGAGACAGCGCAGTGCCACCGCAGCATCAGCGCAGAGTCAGCGTAGCAGTACCAATCTCACTGACTTGGTGCTATATCGAAGAGTACGTCGATGATTTTGTGCTGATTGCATTGGCCTGCTAGAATAGCCAATGCAACGTTTCCCATTTCCAACGGCTACTCTATTCCGCCACAGTAAAACCAATTCGCTCATATTTAAATAAAATATTATTCAAAATTAAATATTAAATATTCTCATGACTTGTTAACTCAGTTCACGGTGTCAGTTACTCAGTTCTTTAGAATAATGCCAACTTACATAGTACCTCAAGTTGGCTTGATATCACCTGCACAATTGAACGAAATCATAACTACAAGACTGAAGATCTCTATGACTTGATATGAGGTTACAGAATGACTAGGTCGTTCGATACCAAAATATTCGATTTGTAAACTTTGTACTCTAATGTAACATTAGTACACGTTTGTTCCAGTTTCAATTTTTAATTCAGCAGAATTGAAACCGGTTGGAACTTTATTGAACACATGTTTTCTGCCTAAAATATCCTCAAAAAAACATAGCCTCGCACTATCCAGCCTCCACTATCCCTTGCACTATCCAGCCTTCACTATCCCTCGCAATATCCAAATATTGCTGCGAGGTGCGCCCGTGCGAACAGCCATGCTGATTCATCATCATCGAGCACTCGGACATCAGCCATCGAGTGGTCATCGATGAAGCATCTATTATTTACTATTAAGTACTCATCAAGTATGAGTTATATTGTACGCGAATGAGGTTTTCTTGACCGGGAAGATTGTTTTTATTGACTAAGCCGGTAGTCTGCATTGACTGGCAATGATGTTTGCATTGACGAGAAATTAGATTTTTATTGACTGAAAAGGTGGTTTGCATTGCCGGGAAATGTGGTTTGCATTGCCTGGAAATATGGTCTACATTGAATGGGAAGGTGGTTTGCATTGAATGGAAAGGTTGTTTGCATTGCCAGGAAATGTGGTCTTCATTGACTGTGAAGGTGCTTTGCATTGACTGAGTAGATGGTTTGCATTGAGTTGGAAGGTATAAAGTTCTAAACAAAATATGTTGTTGTTACTATATTAAACGGTTTAATTGGCATTATTTTCAGGCAGTCTATCATGATATGACATTCGAGAATTCCACTACATTTTCCGACCAAAATGTTGAAATTTTTTCACGTTTCTCGCGGGCGCAGCGCATAAACATCCCGGCCTGTTTTTATTTATTTATTTATTTTTTTTGCATGCGGTGGTCGATTATGCTCAATAAAGAAGGCTTCGGTTGTCATCCACTAACATAAATAAGAGTTGCAAATTCCCATTGCCGGAAATTAGAAAGTGGAAATTATTATTTAACAGTAGATAATATTGATAACATAAAAAACCGAAAGAAGAGGAATATCCCGATTTCAAATTTTTTTAAGTAATAGGGGTAGAGTCACATTTAAGATTGCTAACTATTTTTCACATTTCAATATGATTCGTCTACAAAGTGGAGGTTTTAATTAAGTGGGGTTCAAAATTAAAAGGAGTTGCGATATGTAATTCAATATTTTCATGAAATATTGTACTGAAAATTTCATGATGTTCACTTAGTTGCAAATCTAATTTAAGTCCAAAGTTGAATTCATGAATCCAATTGCAGTGAAAATAAAAGGGAAAAATTGTCGATGGTGATTATTCTGAGCTTCTCAGAATTACTTTTTTTTTACTCCAAGAGCCATGTACCGATGAAAATATCTCTTCGGAAATTATTTAAATCGTAACGAATTTCATTCGTATATATGCCAACATAGATGTTTTAGAAATTTTTTATTCACATTTTAAAGGCTTGGGTAAGTTGGATTAAACGGAATAAATTTGGCCTAAAAAATAATTACTGAAAATATTTTTGAAATTTAGTCATCTTTTCGACGAGTAGCTCAAGAATTAGCGATTCTTTTATATTAACTCGAGAATTTCCATTCATTCCATTCAAAATTGATTTCAAGTTTTCAAGTTTTAGTTGTGTAATAATTTTATAAATAAAAGGAAATTGAGTAGCAAATTGACAAAAAAAAAAATAGGAATTGATTTAATATCAGTTCATATTGGAGTGACATTGCCCAGGGCACGAACTTATATAGCAATATCGAAAAACCTGAAATTCAAAATTGTAATCCCATGGAGACAGGAACGATCGAAGCAATTGGACTGAACAAAATTGTTCTGCCAATAGGATTTCCTGATATGAATGCGAAGTTAATCCTGTAGCGCGAATGAACGCAACTGCCATCAATGATTATGACATCGTCGCTAGAATCCCGATTAAATTTTGCCGGGAAAATAATCTCATTGGATTATATCCCGAAAATCGAGAGTAATAATTAGAGAAATTCTTCTTATTCTCATTTCATGACTGATAAAAATTAATCCTACAAAGTTGAAGACATGTAACGAAAAATTATTAAACTCATTTGACTGATGTATAGAAAATATTTTGCTCCCACTGAGAACACGAATGAAATATTTTGTTGGTCCTCATTCCACTAAGATTCCAACAGCTTTTTTGCAACAATGATTCTGTTCATTATTATTACTCATTAGCAATTTATCATTGCATTCTATGCTAATTCGATCTTATGTTAAAGAAAACGGTTTAGATATAGACATAGGCTATTTCATGTCATCAGACATTGTTGTGAACAATCATTTTATGTTCTAAACTGTATATTCAATCTAAAGAAAAAATATATATTTGCGTTTGTGAATAAAATCTGATATTGTACAACGGTTTTTTAAAATAAATTAATGTTAAATAAAATAATCTATGGCCTGATATACCATACGTCATGACCTGATCTATTCATATAGAAAACTCTCTTCTTATTAAGGACCTCAAATCTTTTCCATCCAGCTTGCCGATATTCGATCCGCTAAAATAGTAAGAATTAAAAACGTCACGTCTTAGTCAGGATCCCCTGTGCAAAAAAGGAGAGTATTTCTCTCATAAGCTCTTCCTAAGTTGTTTCCTCTACGGTTTCTTAAGTTTTTTTTTTCAGCCATGTTGGGTTTTTGCAAGCTATTTCATGAAGCAAGAGTTCATTAGCGGCAGAAACTATGCTCTGGACAGCACGCACGGCGGCGCTGCGAACCATTTTTAGGGGGCTTCATGGCGGCATAATGTTAAAAAATTTCCGCTTCTAGTCAAAAATATCTCTGAAGATATATCCATCAATTGACTAGCCTCGAATAGCCAACATAGTCATAGGAAAAATCCTCACCTTAAGAAATTATTCACAATAGACCCTTCAATGGTCTATTTAATTTTTTTTGTTATTCAGAAATACTAAATAGTCAGTGAAGAAAGTGATATACACGACTTTCCAAATTCAAGTATATGGAAAAAACGTTTTTGAAGTCGTTCAGAAAATTTCCTCTGGTAATTTGCAACCATGAAATGCAATTAATGTTGGTTTTGTTTCGAATGAGAATATAAGGTTTCATGTGGAAAGAAATTTCTCGAAAGGCAGTACCACGAATTGTTCACTTTTTAATATTACTGAATAACGGAACATCTTCAAACCATAGCCACAACAGCCCTGACACTTATAACTTGTTTCTACTACAAGTATTTTATGCTTCTAACTTCCAAGTACAATCCGAAATTTCTACAGACTCATTGGTGCCAACTTATTCATTTACCGGAAAGTTTGAGCGTTTTATTCATGTATAATCCATACAAACTTGGCGCATCTACCGAGTAATTAAATGTTCAAACAGGACCCAAAAATTATTACTAGACCCGTCTTGAGAAATTAGTGAATTTAATTTCAGCCATTTTTGCAAGGAGGGCTAGTTCGGCTTCAGTTGCGAAGCATTTGAGTTTTGTATATACTTTTCACGAACCCCCTATACAAACCTTGAAATTCTGTTATCGTGACACCGCTCCAGCTGAAAAAGAAGCACGTTTAATGATTACAATACCATTTTGTTTCGAGACTATGATTTTTATTCGAGCGATAGAGATTTATGTAATTCTAAAGAACTGCTTATAATCAAAATTTAAAATTTTTCTAGCACTATGTTAAGCGTGAATACGAAAATTTTGTACGATCATTCCACCGTGATACATGAATCAGAAAAGAGGGTTTTGAAATGAACTGTACTGCTCAACAATCTGCTAGGCAGCTAAAACAATATATATAATAAAACTCCACACTAAGAACGCTCAATTCGGAAAAATATTTACGGTTGTAATTTGTGCAGGTTGTTGGTTTTCATGATATTAAAAAATGGAGTTCTAGGTAGGCATGAAGAATAACATGGATGAATGCCATCCTAAAGAAAACATTTGTTTCGCAAGCCGTCAATTGGTAGTCGACAGCCTGACACAAATCTTACTCTACAGCAGCCATCACCGGCTCAAATGCCTTTTTTGCTCTTTTTGCGATTGCGAATATTGAGTGCTCATAGGCTAAAGGCTAAAATAAATCATTCTCTATTCAAAACAAAGTAAAAGGTTATTGAAGAACATAAAATATGTTTTTCAACATCACATATATGATGATATATGATAAATTAATAAAAAGCTGTTGAGCATAACAATATTTCCCCCTGAGAACATCTGCTCGCGTCCAATAAGATGAACGTCGTCACTTCCCAGACTTCAGATGTCGCTGAACTAAAAGGCCTGCTTTAAAGAAGGCAATCTGGTCATCATTTGAATGCAAGACTTTTCCATTGAGCTTGTTGTCAAGCCGAAATAAACAACCTCGTATATTCTCAATGTAACTTCAAGAGGCGAAGGTTTGATGATATTTCATTTTACATGATCTTTAAGGATGCAGTCTTGAAGCCTGAGTCATTTGTAATGCATTTCCTACGCACTGCCGATCTCGCTTGCAAGTAAATATTGTTGGAAAATATTTCTTAAGTTGAAATTAAACTTCCAAATTACTTATAAAATTAGTGCAATTTATCAACTCCTTCAAATATCTTAACTATGGGCAAATCGAAAACTATTTGACCGGATAACTTTAAAATTGAGATGAAAGGGATATTCGTAAAGCTTTGCTGTGTGCAGTTAATAATCTAAGAAATATGTAGTCCCTGTACTATACATTCTAATGGAGGGACTACAAATAAATGGATAAATGAAAATGAAGGGACTACAAATAAACGTGCATAAATGAAATTTATCCACGTACTAATGAAAACTAAATATTCAGAAAATTTATCCCGCATCTCCATCTACACATTCATTACGCAAACTAACACAACACACAATTCTCCTCAGGCTTTCCACAGCACAGTAATCATTGAAACTTAGCTATCCGCACATTTCAGCTGGTAAACACTAAAACTAAATGACAATATAAAAGTTCGAAGAATAAGCAATTTCTAAACAAAAATGTACGTCTCGGAATGTTACATTATTATTAGTTAAGGGTTCCCATCCCTACTACATTTAATTTTATTTTCGGGGTATTTCTCGCCAATATCCTCCACATTATCGCTCTTAAGTTCGAACCATTGCCGGCAGGATTATGAATCCTGAAATTCTGATAATACGAAATAAATATTTATCCCAATTTACCAAATTAGTTTCTTATCGAAAATATTCTTCAATTTTGCGTCGCATTTCGTTGCCGCCATAAGCCATAAAAGTTTTGACAGTCAGGAACAGGGCTTGGCAGCTCCGTCTGGTCGATTGATGGATGATTTCATTTCAGACCTTCGAATTTTATCACGCGAACGATGAAAAATCCGTCACATGCATTTCAAACGTCACTTTTCACTCACTTAAAAGCACAAGTTAATTCTATCGCAACGGTTGAAACTAAATTTTTTAATTTAACCGATTACAATATTAATAATTGAGTAAATGATTTGATTTCACAGTAAAGCTGAGAATAAAATAACAATATATAGAATGATGGAGCATATCAAGGAAAAAAAAAGAGATGAACTGGATTGCTAATAATTTAATTCATTCAGATGCTTACAACCACCAGAAAATGAATTCAGCCTCTGTCGGCTGCGCTCAAGGCACAACTATTTGAATAAGAAATGGTGAAATTTCCTGAGCGTAGTTGAAGTTTCTGGAGAAATAAAAAATTAGAAATATTTCAATATAAATTGGGGCCTATTATGTAAAAAAATTTCGCTTGCTATGTTCAACTATTGAATGACTAAAAAAGCCTGGTTCTAAGTTTGTTATTTAGCATTTCGTAAAGCAGTTCTCATTGCTTGCCATCGTCAACATTGACTCTCAAATCTCGAGTTGGATTATTTGTGGTCTTACTCAGGTAATACAATAATAAAATGCAATTAATTTCTGGTGGATGATTTTTCGTGGTTGCCTGGGTCATCCTAAGAATTTTTACCCGTATAAAGTGCACATTAATGCTACAGTAAAACGTGTGTCACTTTTTAGACAAAAGCCCCATTTATTTCCTGAGTGCTCATATTGCCACTGGCCACTCCATTCTTTATGTGTCCGCGGCACTAATGGATATTGTACGGCTGCTCAATGTCATAATTATTATAAAATTATTCTCGGCCTTTCAGCGCAATGATTATATAAAAATTTCATGAAATGGTTCTATTATTAAAAAGGAGAACCGAGAGAGAAGCTCGTGAATAAAAAAATTCAGAAAATGAAGGAAGTCTTGATTTAAGTTGAAGCTCTTGTTCAGTTCATTCATGAGTTTGCTATGTTGAAAACTTTTGTTTGATATTGAAGCTGACTCTATACTTATACTTACTGGCGAAATGAGTATATTTTACTCCTATCAAAGTTGGAATTTTATAGCTAGGAATCCACGTAATGGCAAAGTGTTTCATACTTCTCTCCTAACAAAACAAGAATTTGATAAGCTGGAATATACGTATTGGCGAAATTTCGCATATTGCACTCCCATCAACTCAGTAACTTGTGGACCGTAATGCACTTCTTAGTAAAATGAAGTATAATTTAATTTTAGAGGAATACTAATTTTACAGGCTGGAATATAATTATTGGCAAAATGTCGTGTATTTCACTATTTCACACCTATCAACCCTAAAATATTACATAGCAAATTTTCGTGGAATTCTTCTCTGCTTACTTTGCTTTTTAGTATCTGGTGAATTAGCAATTGAAGCAAACGATAGACATTAATACAAAAACTATCATAGGTTGGAATCGAATTAATTTTCACATGTCTTGAAACATCAATGATTTGCGTCCTTTATGAACCTGCTTGCCACTCCAAAGCTTCAACGCGTGCAGGACGACAAATATTTGAAGGAGCCAGACGCTTTTATATCGTCGCCCCTGCAACACGTGTGTGAAATTTCAGTTAGAGAAAAAAGGTGACTTTTTGCCTCGTTCGGGGAAAATACTACTGAAATAAAAATTGATTTGCATTTCATGGCGATGATCGGTAAATAATTTCCCGAGCTCGTCTGAATGTGAGATAAAATGCAGGTGACGATCTAGGAGTACATTTCGTGACGCCTTTTCGCGTAAACATCTATTTTCACATCGTTAACATTCTTAACATCCAAGCGTTGAAAGGTCTTCCAACTGTCGGCATTAGAAAATGCAAAAGGTTCAGTCATATTATGCCTTAGGAAGAGTGATTAGTATTATAATTTTCAGATCTATACATGCGCACTCAACTTCAAAAAGTCAGAATGGGTCAATTGCACACTGCAATGTCTAACTTTTGAGCACTACCTACGACCGTAGCTTTATAAGATATTTTTGAAGAATAAAATAAAAAAAATAAAAACAACTTTTTTATCAACTTGTCAATTACAGTGAACTCAAAAAAAAAACACCAATGACGGAACATTAAATTTCATTACTCAATTTTCGTTGCGTTTCTCAAATATTACGAGGTCACCGCAACCGAGTTACCTGTAAATAAAATTCGAAAGACGAAACACTACATTTCATTATTTTAATCTTCGTTGTGTTTCTCAGATATTCCGATGTCACCGCAACCAATATACCTGTAAGAGCCTCGCACCATAAAATGTTCGGTTATCTCTGACCTGACGCCAGTG
>NW_025931715.1:0-841 GCF_000764305.2 Hyalella azteca | reverse complement strand
GTAGACATTGTTTGCTATAGATAGCGTGTGAACTGAGTTACAGTATCTGTAAATACTCATGCTTTTCATAATTTTATTATACACTTGTTTGTTTACTTTTTCCTAATGGGGTTTCGTAAATGGGGGACGTGTCTGTATCACACGTGTCAGTATCATCACATAGCTAACACGTCCACGCGGAGAATGTCTGTTGCTGTATCAGAATTTATCACGATAAAGAGACGTTAGACGTCACCGTTAATTGGTGCAGACATTTATTTTTCAACATGTAATATTCAACGAAAACTCGCGCTATGTTCGCGACTCAAAAGGCTACGTTTGTGTCCGGACACGGCGAGCAATATCAACGATGTTACAACTACACATCCTCGCGATGTTAAAACAATGGAACAGGTAATATACATTCTGTTGTGAGGTACACATATGTTTGTGAGATAGACTTACTTTTGTGAGGTACACTGTCAGAAAACTTGTGAGCTAATCTTTCTCTTCCATTCGATGGGTGACCTCAATAATCTTGTTTTTATTTCCATCAATCAATTATACGGCATCTGGAAAGCCGAACTTCGGTGCCTGATTTACTTATCGATTATATGTTTTTTAATAAATTTAAATTTAATTCCTTTGATTTTAATGGGATTAGGCGTGAACATTGGATTTTTGTTGATGAGTAACAGCTTCATCAGTTTTCAAATAATATTTTAATTACATATGTGTAGCTAATGAACCGATTCCCAGTTGGCGCACGTGGAACTGTTTCAGAACCGTAAACGGCGAACGGTTTCAGAACAATGAATTAATTAAACCGTTCCAGAACCGTTTTCTCGGTGTGTGGTTGCCA
>NW_025931714.1:1875-3079 GCF_000764305.2 Hyalella azteca | reverse complement strand
TCGGAGACGGAGGACGACGAAGGCGGCGCATCAGCGTGACCTTGGACTACGACGTCCTAAACTCATCATAAGGTAAGGTCATAAGGTCATAACAAAATGGATGGGAAGCCTGCCACGCTACGCCGCCTGCATGAGCGTCTCCGTGACGCCATCCTCAGACAGCTGCACTAGACGTTCATACTAACTGAACAATTTTTGCATTAAATATGATCTGAAATAAAAAATTTAAAATTCTTTTATTGATAATGCAATATAATAGTGCATTATAATGGGTCTTGATAATGCAATATAATAGTGCAATATAATGAGTCATAATAATGCAATGTATTATTATAATATTAAGAAAAGAACAAGCAGCTGTAAGAATGTACGAGGCTGTACGATCATTATAAGTTACCATAAGTTATGTACAATTAAATTCACACCAAATTTTTCAGCACCAAATATTTCAAGCTTATAAAATTTGTTATGTTTTGCTTTTACTTACGATTTTTATCTTATAGCGCTGCTTCTTATATATATTTTATCTTATAATATATAAAAAAAAATATATATTTTTTATATTTTTATCTTATATAAGATTTTTATCTTATCTTATATATCTTACCTTATAACATCGTAAACTACCTTGTTCTCTTGGAATATATTTCTAAACTTTGAATATTGTACACCACGAGGCATGAGCCTCGTTTGCATTATATCTTTACGGCATTTCTCCTTGTTTCTGATCACCAAAAACGTCTATAATGGCGTAAGTTATCTCATGACTGCCTTGTATGGTGTGTTCATGGATGGGGGGACGTAAACACAAATATCCTTTCGAGGGTAGACGTGAAGAAATGGTTACCCCTGCTTGTGCGTTCCATTAGTACTATTTCTCGACGGTGCCATCGCAGGAATGTTCATTTTATTTCAGTCGGTGATGCAAATGCTGGAAAGAAAACAAAATTTTCTATGACTATCCAAAAAGAAACTTTTTGAGGGGAGACACTGTTGTTCCTATTGACCTGCTGGCGTCCGCGTGGCAGCAGGTTCTGTAATGAAAGAAATTAATGAAGGATAAAAGGAGAAACGAATTACCGGCGATAACATATAATAATATTTGGTAAGGCAAGAGGGTCCTGAAATGGTCTTGTATTTAAGCCAGGCTTCGCTGGTGTGAGTGGTGGTGATGTGAGTGGTGGTGGTGTGAGTGGTGGTGGGG
>NW_025931714.1:0-1806 GCF_000764305.2 Hyalella azteca | reverse complement strand
AGATGTGTATAAGTGACAGGTGGTGGGGTGAGTGGTGGTGGGGTGAGTGGTGGTGGGGTGAGTGGTGGGGGGGTGAGTGGTGGTGGGGTGAGTGGTGGTGGGGTGAGTGGTGGTGGGGTGCGTGCTGCCGTACTCATCCTGCCACTCATTATAGTCTTCTTACACTGTATATATAGTCTGCCACACACTGTAGTCTCCCCTCTCGCTATTATAATCATTAGCAAATATACTGCCAATATTGAACAAGAAATTTTGAATATATATTTAACAACAGTTAAGAGATAACTGGTAGTAAGGATTGTTCTCTAAAATCTAAATAGAAGGAAGGCATTACACCCAACGGGCCAAGGAGAAGTGGGCACTGGGCAGTAGCGCGCAACATGTAGCGGCCGCTACATTTTCAGTAGCGGTAGCGATAGCGGCGCTACATTTAAGGCAATATAGCGGTAGCGGTAGCGCTCGCTACAATCTAGTGGGTGTAGCGGTAGCGGTATCGGCCGCTACATTTCAAAGTAGCGCTGTCTAGCTCTGCACCTAAAGGTGCTTATACACAGGGCTATTAGCTGTGTATATTGGTTGCGTATACTACAGTTTTGCAGGTTGAGTGCCTATACACGAGTATAGCGTTTTCGGTACACTGCGCCCGCGTCAGTGCGACGTTGGGAGTTGTCGAGTAAGGGTGTGCACGGTGGAGGCATGCGAGAGCAAGACCGCAGTGTGCGCTATAGTGGGCGAGAGAGAGAGCGACGCACCTGTACTCTGTATGACAGCCGGACGGCTACTGAGCGCAATAGACTGCTTCAAAACAACTCGAGTTGCCTTGCCTGCAATGAACCAGCTAGTATGCCTCTGAACACGTCAAGCATCACAAATTTTTGTAGCCTGGCCTGGTAGACGTAACCAATATACGCAACTAATAGCCACGTGTATAAGCACCTTAAGTTCCGAACGCCTGAAACCTGCAAGGAGGTTCTCCACTGCGCGCCTCCGACCGCGCGGGCGCGACTCGCGAGCAACAAACGTTCAGTGCCTCGCCTGCCGTCAGTGATGGTGCATGTGGTGTGCTGCTGTCGGTGACCGCCGGCTCTGTGAATAGTGTTACTGCAGAGCTTCTTGCTTACATTTCCCGTGAGTAGTAATGCTGATGAAGTGTTATATGGCGTCTGTGTGTTTAATCCTGACGCTAGGAAGGGGGCAGTGTTATATACTGCACTTTAGGTGAATTCATCTGGATTGATAAGGTCGAAGTGAAAAATAGGGCAAAAGACACCCTTGAATCGGACAAGAACGCCCGTGAAAATGGCCAATTTCACTCGTTTTCTGGCTTTCCCCAATTTCTACAGTAAGAATCATATAAATTGTCTATTTTTAAACGTAATTTTTTGAAAAAGCACCCGTGAAACTATCGTTTTTACCCGCGAATTTAGGAAACTTCTGCCTAATATTAGTAAGATTAGGTTTTGCGCCGCTGCATTTGGACGTGTAGGGCTTTGGAGGAATTCTTGGCTAACTTAGGAGTTGCTGAAGCCCAGTTAAGTGGGATAATGAAGGTTGTAAGGAATCTTCAGGGTAATTTATTCTGGTAGAAGGGGTCAGAGGTTGCCTCTGTTAGAAGGCGGGGAAATGATGGCCAGAAACAATCAGGTAAATCAGCACAAGTTTGAGGAGGTTATGAGACACAATAGATGCTGAGAAGATGGCCTGAATTAGTCAGTCCGAACAGCGCAAGTGAGATGCTTGAACCATTGTGAGATGTTTGAATCATTGTGAGATGTTTGAATCATTGTGAGATGTTTGAATCATTGT
>NW_025931713.1:0-351 GCF_000764305.2 Hyalella azteca | reverse complement strand
TAAATGAAATGAGTTACTGCTAATGTAATTTAGATAAGTAAGGGCTGCTAATATAACAGCCTTCATTAAACAAAAAAAAAATAATAATAATAATAATAACAATAATAATAGAAATATATACATAATTATAATAATATTGAAGAAAAACCTAGATGATCTACTTGCTAAATAAAAACATATATCAGCAGTAGCCATGCATTAACAATTCTATCATGCTTCCACATATACCGTAAAATGGGGTAACTTAGACCACTTCATTTTTTATAAATGATGCCATTTTTTTACTAGCTAAATTAAACTTGAATTGAAACATGCAAAATACAGGTCTATACTCTAGCTTTACTCACCATA
>NW_025931712.1:0-59081 GCF_000764305.2 Hyalella azteca | reverse complement strand
AATATTGTCCTTATTGTGACACACTTTCTCATACAAAACTTGTGCAAAGAACAGACATGTGAACGGAGCGAACTGATACGAGTACGTACTGATCAGTACGTAGCGCACAGATCGATCCGATAACGTAATATAACATATATTACTGGTAGTCAAGAACACACTTATTTAAAGGAATAAATATGAAGATTTTTCTTAATTTCTCCAGAAATTTGTTCTGGAAATCAAACTAATCTACATTGTAATTTTATTTACAATTCGACACAACGTTATAATTTTCAAAATTTAAATAGGAGATAGCCAGATAGAAATTGAAATACTACACTGCAAAGCCATCATACAAAAAAAGAATAAGTTATCACTCATAACACCTGCGATGGTTAAAACATCTTTCACAAATTACAATTTAAATCATTCAGGTTCGAGGCTCTCAAATTGAAATCAATGTCTCGATTTTCCCTAACAAAATTTAGAGTCGCCCCAGCTTCTGGTAATCAAAAGAGAGGTAGAGTCGCCCCAGCTTCCGGTAATCAGAAGCTGCCGCGCCTGTAAATTTTCTTTTGGTTGTAGCGTCGCGCTCCTGGCGGCTGCTGATAAATCTTGACAGTCTTCCCGTCTTCACTTAAGCCGCTAAAAGTTCACTCACTCGTCGTAATTCCCGAGCTAATTATCGGAACTTTTAATAGCGCTGTTCTTATGGCCGCAGAAATAGAACATATTTAAACTAGAATGTATTTTGCTACTCGGCGATGTGCAGGTTTCACGCCGTTGCGGAGAGATTGTCTTGAAAAATGAATTGTAAAACTGACACGTTTTGACTTCTGAGAATGTCTTGCGGCTGTTCTGAGTAGACGAAATTTCCTTAGTGGGCGGACTATCATCAAATATTTTCACAGAATTAGCTAGAATATAATACGTATTTTGATTAGTTGAGAATAACCGTTTAACTACAAATGAACTGGAATCTGAAAATACTTCATCTAGCGTTATATTTGTTCACGTAAATTCATTTTGCATTGATAAAGTGAATATTTCTACCGTGAAAATATTACAGCGAGCCATGTCAACTCAAGTGGTTTTATGCTGATTTTATCTTGAGAATTCACTAAAAATGCAGGCAAAAGTAGAAATATCGGGCAATGTTCACTTGCATGTAGCACAACACGGCAGCGAGGAGCCATCAGGCGGTCCAATCGACCACAGAACATTAGCCATACCTCCTAACACTCAGAAAATGACTGGGTCAATTGTCCAAAAGTTGACTCACTTTCTGCATTCTTACGCTTTTCTACCGGGCCATACTTAGTCAGGCTAACCCACGCAGGAGCACAAAGTGCATCAATATTCTGGACAAAGTCTCAGTTATTTGTGTGAGTGCACAGGTGCCTTAAGAGCGGCCACAATTAATACTGTAAATCGACATGAAGGCCCGCCTATTAAACGCTGCAGCCCCGCGCATGCGCTCTATAATTGCTCTGCTATCGTTCCATTAACATACGCAGTGAACTCTGCGCTGTGAAGCAACTCTCGTTTCTTAACTTTTATCGGGCCTATCTGCTGAACAGTTGCTCTTTTCATCATGAACCGATAAATTTTGATTCGTAATATCTGTGCTATTGCACGAAATTAACGCTAAAAATAGTTGAGTTTGAATAATTGTGGATTCGATTTCATTAATAATAAACTTCAGCCTGAAACTTCCCTCTTCAAATTCTTCGTGGGGAATTTTTTGGTGAAATATCTTTGATAGTTACTAGCTTCGATAATGATTTTTGTTCCTTGTTCACGACCGTCAAGTTCTAGAATAACCAAGCCAATAACCCCTAATCGCTATGATATTAGCATCTAAATCTATATGAAGCTTCAAAAATAATTGATAGTGTATATATTTATTCAGTTATAATAATTCGAATTGAATAACCAAGCAAATGATCCCTAATCGCTATGCCATTAGCATCTAAATCTAAATGTAGCTTCAAAAATGATTGATATTTTATCGATTTATTCAGATATAATATTTCGGATTTTCTATGACTAGTTGCTGCTATGCATTTGTTAGCATTCAAATATCACTCAGAAAATGGCCGGGGTGTTTAAATAGTGACACACTTTCAAATAAATTACACGCGCAGTTAGCAAACGTAAATCGATACGCACATTTACAGACCAAACTGGATCAGGATGACCCACTCAAGGGCTATAAGAGCGTCGCTTTCTGACAAAGTCCCACTCATTTCTCTGAGAACATGTTAGTGACAAAAAGTCCCACTCATTTCTCTGATAACATGTTAGTGACAAAGTCCCACTCATTTCTCTGAGAACATGTTAATGATAAAAATTCCCACTCATTTCTCTGAGAACATGTTAGTGACAAAAAGTCCCACTCATTTCTCTGAGAACATGTTAGTGACAAAAGTCCCACTCATTTCTCTGAGACATGTTAGTGACAAAAGTCCCACTCATTTCTCTGATAGCATGAAAGTGAGCATGTTTCTCTGAGAACATATTTGGTATCATACGCTGTATTCTAATGGTGAACGCTAAATATTGAACGTTAATTGTCACATTTAGTTAATTGTATAGTTAAGGTAATTAACATAGTTAATTAAATGTTGTTAATTGAAGTAATTCTAGATAATTATATATCTCTTTTTAAGTGATAAATACTTTTTCACATTTTATTAATTTGGATTACTTGCTTTCAGTACGAATAGGCTATTTGAAAGGTCTTGCTTTAATGTATCCATGAATTAAATTAGATTCAAATGTCGTCGCTTAATAACGATGTTATGTATAAAAAAGATTAATTTTTTCTGTTCAACTTTAGTTGGCATTAGCACGTAGTTCAATAACTTTATCTCCTATTGACATATTCATGGAGAGAGCACACCACCAGAGAACAAGAGATCGGTCCAGAATTATTGTTCGCATTAGTGCAAATAGCAGTAAGCATAATCCTCAAAAATTACATAAATACGTAAATTTTGCCATCTTCATTCCAAATTAAAGTATACCCTATATACATCGCCTTTTGACGATCTCTCGTAGAAAACATAGGTGCAGTTCCTTTCACCTCTTTCACCTCCGATACATCTACACCCTAATGTAAATCTTTCTTTACTGTCATTCCAAACTCCCAAATGTTCGATACAAAATTTTACGTTTTATGACCCATGCACTATGTTCTGGCTTCATATCACCACAAGCACTAATAGGAAAACATAAAATCTCCAACACAAACACTTTCCTCAATCAAGAAGCGCGAAAAATCCGCGAAATACAAACTAAATTGAATTAAAAACATACAAATAGATAGCATAAATCGTTTTCATTTTTCAATATATGCGTAAATAAATTATTATGTTTTACAACACGTAAAAAGCTAAACCCATTGATAACTCCGCACAGCACCACCCTTTCCTTTTCCGAATATTCACCCGCAAACTCGACCAACCAAGAACCCAATTCGGTCCCAAGCATTTTTTTGCATCCTCCAGCCATTTTTCATTCTTTTTAGCGCATTTTCTTATTTATGGAAAAAATGCGCTACTGTGCTCGTCATGTCCGTCCGTCCGTGACGACCGTGACGTGAAGTCACGCTCTCTGTCACTCACTGAACAAATGCGCCCTCTGTCACTATTAAAATGCACTCTCGGTCGCTCACTGCAGTGAGGACTGAGTTATATTTTTTTGTATCCGCCAGCCATTTCTTTTTATTTTTTGAGCTTTCTGACCACTCTCTACCACCTCTTGTTTTTTCCGATTTTTTTATCGGTGGCACCACAATACAACCAAGATTACTTGATTGATCGTCGGCAGCTACTCCGAAAAATATCATAGAATACCGCTGGTGATGAACGCTAATCTGAAAGGATTGATGTAAAAATTTGTATTTCGATTAAATCATAGGATCTCTTTGAAATCGTATTCAATTATGAGAGAAGTCAAAGGGGCACGGTTATTTAAAGAATGGTATGTGTTTGTTGAACTCAAAGATTACTTGTTAATGAAATATTTTGTTGCACTTGTTAATAACTCCCGTAACTGTTTACTTGATTAATTTTGGCTGATGTAAAATTAAATAATTATACAACTATTAATTTATAAGGATTAGTTAAGTTAGTTGTGTAACGAAGGAACTCTCCAACTGACCTATATTAGCTTAAAATTTAGGGTGGGCGCGTGTAGTGGATAGAGAGAGTATATGTGAGCGTGTATTGACAAGGAAGGAAGAGAAGGAGTGTACGTGTTATAGGACGGGTGAGGGAAGGTATTGTGTATGTATTGTTAAGGCAGGCAGAGAAATATATGGGGTGTATATTCATGTTTAAGGTCTCAAGAGATAGACAGTCTCTTCCATATTGATATCACTTATTCCAACAAGTGGTATTAGCACGCACTAGTATGGAGAACACAGCGATGCGGGTTAACAAGAAAGCAAACAATATTATTTATTTAACATCAGCGAACAATAAGAGATTTACATCATCAAACACGATTGAGTAATAAATCGTAGGCTGAATGAACGCATCTGAATAAATTTATTATTCAGAGAAATAACCTGTTTGAAATTGTGCACAGCTTCAATAGCGTCTATGTTCTAGGATAATTTTTTTATCTTCGTATCTTTTATCGCTCAGTGGAGTTTAGGGAAGATGTCTTCTACATTCTTCAAAAAAGAGATTTTTTATAAATTTCTTTAAGAGAGAGATTTTTCCATAAATTGAGAGCGATTTTTTATAAATTGTTTCAATTTCCTTGCGGACAATCGTTCGCTGCTGTTGTTTTGCTGATATTTTTCCCCATGCATCTTCTTCACAATATTTCCTGGGGTCTTTTTTGCATTGTCTGCTCCTGGGGTCTTTCTTTTTGCATGGTCTGCTCCTGGGGTCTTTCTTTTTGCGTGGTCTGCAGGTGCAAGCACCTTCCTTCTTTCTCGCGGCATTAATTCGGTTAATATAATTTATCCTAGAAAATAATCAATAAATAATAAGGCCCAAGTAATCACTCTTGGGAATAGATTTCCCAAGTAATCACTCAATTTATTTATCAGAGCAATAATAACATATTGCTATATTATTTACAGCCCCCACAGATTATCGAAAGGTATATAAAACAGCTTTGTATGATCTGATTTATTTCCCGCGGCTTTTGTAGCATCTGTCAACTTATTTATATATGCGGGGACTCAATGCTTTATTGAATATTAGTTATTTATCAGTTATTTCTATTAATATTATTTTTCGTTATTATTAATTATTTAAGTTTTTATTGTCACCACCGACGTGACCTCGCCCAGGAATCCATTATACTCTGCGGGTCTGTTGTGTGATATCACCACGGAAATTACGTGGGTCAATTAGCCGTGTTTATTTTATGTTATTTGTGCCTGTGTTGTTTGGTTATGCTCTTAGTGACCGTGAATATTCTCAGTTATATTTTTTCATAATCATGTTATGCAATCCGTGATATATTATTTGCATTGTAGTGTATTTATATAGCTTTTGTATTAGTATTTGTATTGTGTTTGTAGAAAGGATAAGAAACAAGAACTTTGCTCGTTCACGTTAAAAAGTTTAGAGGAGATAGGCGGCCTAGAGAAAACGCGCACTTTTTTATTTTTTCACTTAACGATGGTTGTTTCAATTATTATTTCGTTCATTTATTAAATTTTATCAATCCTTCTGTTTGTTGATACCAAGACTTCTTATATTATATCATACATTTAATGTTTGGGAGCCGCAGACGGCTTTATTTTTCATACCTGTTCATCTATATAATATAACATATATTATATATTATATTATCTATATTATATGTATTATTACATATAATTATCATATTATATTATATTATATTATATTATATATATTATAATATATTACAATATATTATGCAGATAATAATATTTCATGATAGACGCTGTATGCTTCATTTTAGCACGCGGTATGTCAGCAAGTCCTTGGTTATTGCCTCCGTTCCCCGGCGTTATGGCTGGCGTGAACCCATTGACCTTCCGTGGCTGGGAGGGACACGTGTCGCCCGTGCCAGCTTTGTTATCATGTTTTAATATTTATCTTAATATTACCATCAAATAGGTTCATAACGTACTATAATATTCATTCATAAAATATTCTGTTTCTTCAATATAACATAAAATATTTATGTTAATATTGCCTTTAAATAGGTTCAATACGTACAATAACATTCATTCATTAAATATTTTGTTTCTTCAAAACAACACAAAATACGAAAATTTCGCCAAAGTGCAAAAAAAATTCACAAAAATTTAATGCCATTATCTCATGTTTATTTGTTTGATATTATGAATTTGTGTGGAGTTTCACGGGAATTTTGTTTCCTATGGTGGAATTCTGTGGCCCTGAAAAAGTACTTGTATTGTATCATAATTTTTACTTTTTGAAGTTATAATTTCATTTTTCCAAGCTAAAAAGTTCAGGTTTTTTCTCCTTAAAAAAAAATAATTAACTTTACTGCTTTTTAACAGACTACTACGCAGCAAAAATTCATTTCTTGCAGCTAAATAAAACAAATAAAAAGCTTTAAAAAACCACGTTTTCTTAACGGACAAAAAAAGAAAAACATTTACTCTACATAACATTACATAACATTTTACATAACTTTAATGTTATGTAAGAGTAAATGTTTTTCTTTTTTGTCCGTTAAGAAAACGTGGTTTTTAAAAGTTTTTTATTTGTTTTATTTCATCATTTTTAATTTTGTAAAAACCAGAAAAACGTGGTTTTTAAAAATGGTTTTATATTTATTTATTTTATACTTTTTAGTTTAGTAATATTAGCAATTCAAATCAATTTCTAGGGTTGGCAAGTCTGGATGTTCGACAAAAAATTCGATTCCCAACCGTGAAATTTTAATTTTAATTATTACTTTTTGATGATCAAATCTTGAATTGTTAGGCAGCATAAGCATGCATGCCAAATTTACGTTCCTAGGATGTTCAGAAGAGCTCTAAATTAAGGTCTGAATTTTTGATGACAGACAGACAGACAGACACGAAACGAAGCTAATAAAAACGTGGTAAAAATGACCGGATGTTCATATTGTATTTAATATTCGAAAATTATAATAAATTAGCCAGTAGATTGCAACTTACAGATTTTATTGCCAGCGTTATTTTAATGATAATCCTAATTAAGAATTTTATTATTCATTGGATGAGAATGGACAGCTAATGAGCCCATTTTTACCAACGATATAATAATAAAAATTAGGCATGTGTTACGTCATCAGTGGAGCTGAGGCTCGTCATGTATTCTGTTGCTGGGATTTTTATGTGAACGATTAACAGTCGTAGGGAATATGATATTTCTGGGTCTTAATTATTGCGGATAATTCATAAAATATTGAGGCACACAATGCTGGATGCCAAAATTTGCCTAATTAAGGGGGAATTTAAGTTAAAAAATAACGGAAAGTATGTTACATGAAAAACTGTTCGCAATGAAGTTAATTGCCCAAGTTAATAACAATTTGTCCAACAGAAAGCATTGACTCATGCTATCTGTTAATATTAAATTATTTTAAAGCTATGCATAATACGTAAAAGGTAAAGAAGTTCCCTCACTGCATACCTCAGTAATTCATTTAAAGAAAAAAATGCTAAAAGTTAGTGCTAAATCTCGTTCGATAGCGTATAAAATCTCGATTCAAATATATGATATAATCCCATGACACGATTGCACAACGAAATGGCTCCACTTGGAGACGCAGCGAATAATGAAATTCGAATAAAAAATATAAAAAATCATGCTAAATTATGTCTATTTTTATAGTTCGTAGAACCAAACATATTCAAACGCGCAGACAAAAAATTAGTTCCTTTGAAATCCCCAAACACACGCCAATGATGAAGGTTAAAATTAGACTATAACTAGTGGAACCAATTTTAATTTTCTTCGCTATATTACAATACCAAGAAATATAAAAAATTTAACAATGAAAATCATCTATGTTGGGTGGCAGATGTACAAGAGGCGCAGATCGCATGCTTTCCGCCCCAAACACACGCAAATAATGAAGCTTCAAATTATCTTATACCTTGTGGAAAATTTTTTAATTTCCTCGCTATATTGTAACACCAAAAACATACAAAATTTAACAAAGAAATTCATTTATGTTGGGTGTCAGACGTACAAGAAGCGCAGATCGCCGGCCCCTCGGAGCTGTACATCCAGACGGGCTCGACCATCAGCGTCTCCTGCAGCGTCGCTGCCGGCGCTGACATCGTCGGCAACATCCGCTGGCAGCACGGCGTGCTGACACTCAACTACAGCTCCCTCAGGGGCGGCATCAGCATGGAGGTGAGTGCTGACATCATCAGCAGCACGGCGTGCTGACACTCAACTACAGCTCCCCCAGGGGCGGCATCAGCATGGAGGTGAGTGCTGACATCATCAGCAGCACGGCGTGCTGACACTCAACTACAGCTCCCCCAGGGGCGGCATCAGCATGGAGGTGAGTGCTGACATCATCAGCAGCACGGCGTGCTGACACTCAACTACAGCTCCCCCAGGGGCGGCATCAGCATGGAGGTGAGTGCTGACATCGTCAGCCACATGTTGCTTTTGTTGCTAATATCTTGAACGAAGTCAACAGAAATGCTATAGGTACGGAGCATTTATTACCATACAATCTGCAGTCTGGATAATTGTACATTAATTTTTTATTGTTAATTGAACGTAAGAATTTTCATAATTATTGTACCTGACGATTTAGGTTTGCCTGCATTTTAAGCATCGTAGAAGTAGGGAATTTATTTCTTAAATTAACAATAAAAAGTAATTGTATTGGGATTTACTTAAATAATAGCAATTTTTAAATCGAATTTGTTCAAAGTAAATAAATTAAACGTGAACAAATAACTACCGGGAATATCTTATGGAAATTACATGTTCGATTTCTATGAATATTTTGTGCGAATAATGTTTAATGCAAAAATTATTCCTTTCATCTCAATCATTAGCTTCTGTCAATTATTCATATTTATGATAATTATAAGCTTTATGCTCCTTCTAAAGTTTCTTCCGCGGAATTATATAAAATTTTCGCCCGATTCTGTCCTATATTTTTGTTCGTCCCCCCCTATTATTAATTCTTGTCTCGCCTGTTTTATTTATTTAATGATCACATATAAGAAGATTAAACGTAATATAAAGATGGCGGCGCTCTGGTCTGAACTGCTTCTTTTGTACAGTTAAAAAATAACGTGAATGAATAATTGAAGGGAACGAGTTAACGATTCAAGACTGAGATCAACGGCTGCTGAAGTGCAGACAAGCAGTGCATTTTACTACCGAAAATGATTCAACCTTCTGCGAATTTTATTAGTTGCATATTCATTTATTTTTTATATTTAAATGTTTTATATTAGTTATTTTCTTGCGGTGTGTCTCAGTTACTGCCATAATGTGGTGTAATTATATCACTGGTAAATCATTCCTTCAGAAGGTATTCAAGTTTTGAACACCCTGACCTCTAAATTATTGTGAAGTTCAAGTTTTTTTCCAGTCCAGTTTGTGAATTTTCAAGTCCGTATGTAAAACTTAAATAGAAACTAAATACTAATACAGGCTATTTTGCCATTGTTACGCATGATCTTTCTTCTAAATCCACAATCTAAATACAGCTATTAATCGCAACCCTAACATAATTCGGGGACCGCCTATAGGCTTCGGCCGAATAGTCGCTACACTCGGCGCAAAGTTATTCTGGGTCTGCGTGGCCGTCCGATCGAAATCAGTTTCTGGTCAGAATCTCCTGTCCGACTTTATAGTCGCCTGAGAGTATGACAAGGGTTGGCCGAGCCGAGTCATGCCGAGCTAGCAAGCTGCCCAGAGGCTGCCCTCCGAACCCTGAGCCGAAGCAGAAACAAAGAAGCTGATTTACGTGCTCCCCGAGTACCAGCTAACGCCCTAAATTTGTTACTAGGGCCTAGATAACGGCCCCAAATTTGTTTAGTTGCGCGCGCGGCGCCAAATTTATATGGAAATAAATGAAAAGTATGTCAAGCAGTATTAAATCTTACAATGCAGATAGCGGATGACATTTCCCATCCCCCATCTCCAGTAGACGATATCGAAGCTCCCTTCCCCATCTCAGTAGACGTTAATGAGGATACCTTCCCCTTACCTGCAGCATACGATAACTAGAATTATCCCGCGATAATCCCGCGATAACCCGTGTCCCCGTGACTCCCGCAGGTGGAAAAGACCCCGTACCGCACGCTGGCATCCGCGCTAACCCGTGTCCCCGTGACTCCCGCAGGTGGAGAAGACCCCGTACCGCACGCTGACACCCGCGATAACCCGTGTCCCCGTGACTCCCGCAGGTGGAGAAGACCCCGTACCGCACGCTGACACCCGCGATAACAAGTGTCCCCGTGACTCCCGCAGGTGGAGAAGAACACGCGGGCGCGGGGCCCCGACAGCGGCAACTACACCTGCGCTCCAGAGAACGCCCGTCCCGCCACCGTACTCGTCCATGTTGTTAAAGGTGGACACTTTAATTACTCTAAGTTACCGGGGACCGACATAGAGAAATTAGTTACGAGTAGATTAATCTTAACTATTGACTATTAGCACACCTACTGATCGGCCGCTACTTCACGTGTACTTAGGCCGCCACGTGGATATTCCTAAGCGAGTTTTGATAGTACGACCCAATGTCAACCAGCAGCTTATATGTGGCCATCTATAAGCCGCTCTTTACTATTTATCTTCGAATTTAGAAAGTTTTATTTACTGTTTTTCTAGGAAAATTTATTCACTGGTCATCTATGAACCATATTTTCCAGTCATATAGGAATTCATGTTTACGACTTATCTAGGAACTAGTCAGATCTAAATTTTATTCAAGTGTGACTTTGTTAATGGAAATTATTTACGATTTAACTCAAATTTTATTACTTGAGACGTTTTTGGTTTCATGAATAACGTTAGTTTTGAAAAAACTCGAATTCAAGTTCCTAGATAATTTTTCCTATAGTTAGAATAATAGCGTCAGTTGATTAATTAAACAACATTCCGCAATTTGTTTCGCCTGATAAGTCTAGTGATGTTCAATAGGCTGATTCTAAGAAGAACAAATAATATCAATCAAGTGGTGATAATTCATTCAAAGTGGCCTTCATAAGATTTCCACTCAAATAAACAAAATAATGGTTTTGCTTATCTTTTGGTTTTACAAAAAATAATGGTTTTCAGCTCCAACCCCTGGGTTATTTTCATTGTTATAATGTAAATCGTTCAAATCACACGTTGGAAGTCATTGCAAAAATTAAATTTTTTGCAATAGAATTTTTTTGCAAATTTACACCGTTTCGTGCCTGCCTGCTGAAATGCGGCCGTTGATAATTGGACAATAGCATAATGAATGAATAGCATGAATAATACGACGTGCATTAATGCTGAATAATACGGCGTGCTCCACAATGCTGAATTATACGGTGTGCTCTAATGCCGAATAACGCGACGTGCTCTAATGCTGAATTATACGGTGTGTTCTATATATAATGCTGAATAATACGTTGTGCTCCAATGCCGAATAACGCGACGTGCTCTAATGCTGAATTATACGGTGTGTTCTATATATAATGCTGAATAATACGTTGTGCTCCAATGCCGAATAATACGGTGTAGTCTAATACTGAATTATACGGTGTACTCTAAAGCTGAATAATATGGTATACTCTAATGCTGAATAATACGGCGTGCATTATTGCTGGATAATACGGTGAGCTGTAAAGCAGAAATAAAAAAGATACGGCGTTCATTTGCGCAAAAAAGCGAGCCATTTAATTCTTATTGGTGTGGTGTAATTAGGATGAATGAGCTGATTAAATATTTAAAAAAATTATTCCGCGCCTTATGCATTTCATTTCAGTTAATTAACATCAATCAATTATTACAGTAATATTGCTCTCGCAAGCTCAGTGTTGATACAAAGAAAACGTGTAGAATTCAAATATTTATTCAAATATTTATTTACATGTATGATGAAGTTGGACGCGAATGCACGACATACACGCCACCAAATAAATCATCTAAATTAATTACATGACTTCATAACGTTTTGTCACGTTTTCACGTCGAGGAATAGCTTCGACGCACTTACTGTTCTTTGATCACTTCTATGATCTGAATTAAATCGTAGTTTGACGATCGCGTTGTCTCATTCAAATTAAAATTTTGATTTACGAATCACGTTGTCTCATTCAAATTAAAGCTTTTATTTACGATCACGTTGTCTCACTCAAATTAAATCTTTTATTGAAGATCACTAAGTCGCATTCAAATTAAATTTTTGATTTACAATCACGTTATCTTAATCAAATTAAATCCTTGATTTACGATCACATTTTCTCATTCAAATTAAACATTTGATTTACGATCACGTTGTTTCATTTGAACTGAATAATAGTTTAACGAATTTTTCATCTAAATTGTTAGTATGACATAACGCGGCAAAGTGTTACTGTTATGTCATAGGCTAAGGTGAAATTTCAACTCTGGTGTTTGCAAAGAGTTTATCCCATGTCGTTAGACAACACGTGGCTTCTGCAATTGAGACCACAAAATTTTAGCAATATGTTCTACAATTCAAGTAACATTCTCATACAAGATACAATAGGTGTTATTTAGAATAGAATAGAATAGAAGTGTCGGCACTGAAGAAATAGGCCCATGGTCTGTTGCCGATTCTTGAATTTTTCGTTACTTGATTCACAAGGGATCCGGCCGTTGGGATCCGATCTTTCCATAACTGACGATTGATTGAGATAGCTGCTGGACTTAGTGCCTGGTCCGTAATTTGCTAGGCATTTTAACACTGAACATATGCTCCTGCATAGCTTCGTCTAGTCTGTTCTTGAAGGCGCTCATACTCAGAGCGTCAACGATGCTATCAGGGAGGCTGTTCTACATGTCGGTGACTCGAAGCGAGAAGAAATGTTGTCGCATGGATGTGTTACAACACAGTTTTTTTAGTTTATAGCCGTGGCCCCTAGTGTTGGTTCTTGTTTCAAATTCTAGTAATCCTTATGGGACCTTGTATAAGCCATGAGTTTACTTGTATGCTTCAATGAGTTCTCCACGCAGACGTCGAAAACTGAGGCTTGGAAGCTTCATAATCTTTAATCTTTCCTCATAGGACTTACTTTTCAAGCTCGGAATTATCCTTGTTGCACGTCTTTGAACATTCTCTAGTAAATTTTTGTCCTTTTCAAGTTTCGGTGACCACACGACGTTTCACAACTCTAGGTTCGGGTGCACGACAGCAACAAACAACTGCTTCATCGCTTCTGCATCTAGGAACTCGAAAGAGCGTCTGATCAGTCCAAGTCGTTTATTGGCTTTATTAACTTGATCTTCAATATGCTTAGAAAATTTCAGCTCATTGTCGATATTAACTCTTAAGTCTTTTTCCATTGTCGACTTCGACATCATCACTCTGTCGTTGCAACCGTGTCTTCTCATACTGTAATCTTGCTGTTCATTATTCTTGCCAAGGTGGATTACTTTACATTTGTCAGCGTTAAAACGCAGCTGCCACTTATCTTGCTTCGTAGATGACTTCGATGTTGCGGATGTTGATTTTTTAGATGTGGGCGTTGGACTTAACTTGTGATGCGAGTAGACAATCTAATTGTCATTGACAGTTACTATTTACTGGAATCAATTATTCACCCAAACGATAACTTTCACCACCGCAATAATTTACTCGCGAGCTGCAATTATTAATTACATTATCATACTAGCAATTATTCATTACAGACCAGCAATTATTCATTGCGTCGACGTGTGCAGCTTGTGCCGAGACGCAGTAAATTATCGCGCGGTGCTTCCAGGTCCGGTCTGTCATTATGTCGTCCAATTGCCAGCTATAACGAAACGTCGCAGTCACGCGACACTGCGGCTTGTGCTGTGCACTTAGAGAAATGTCGGTCACTTTGTCCAAATAGTTATGCAATGTTTTGCCCTTGTGTTGGTTATCCTGACGAAGTTTGGCGACCGGCAAAAAGGGCGTGTCAGAGTTATGGCTGTTCTCTGCTCGTGCTGTGAGTGAGCAAGTGTGTTACTAATTGAACAATATGACCTACCAATTTTTCTGAGTGCATTTCGCCAGAATTACCGGAGGATTAGACACGGCCATCGACCCCACGACTATAATGGCGCTGTGGGTGAAATTTATCGAGGCTGAGATCTCGCTGCCGACCAAAACCAATATTGGTAGGCAGAACAAGAATAGTGAGTGGTGACCTGCTGTAATAATATCGTTTCAATAACAAAGATACGGTATTGCTTGGCAATATGTTTCCATAATATTCTTTCAATAACAAAGATATTGCTTGGCGATATGTTTCCTGAATATTCCTCCAATAACTGGGATATTGAGTGGAGATATGTTTCCTGAATATTCTTTCAATAACTGGGATATTGAGTGGAGATATGTTTCCATAATATTCTTTCAATAACATTGATATTGAGTGGTGATATATTTTCAAATTATTGGTTATGCAAATAGGATTTTAAAAAATTAAATTGACGATAAAGGGAGTGTTATGGATGAGCAGAGTTAAAGTGTGCTCCTTCGATCCCACGACCATAATGGCGCTGTGGGTGAAATTTATCGAGGCTGAGATCTCGCTGCCGACCAAAACAAATATTGGTAGGCAGAACAAGAATAGTGAGTGGTGACCTGCTGTAATAATATCGTTTCAATAACAAAGATACGGTATTGCTTGGCAATACGTTTCCATAATATTCTTTCAATAACAAAGATATTGCTTGGCGATATGTTTCCTGAATATTCCTCCAATAACTGGGATATTGAGTGGTGACATATTTTCAAATTATTGGTTATGCAAATAGGATTTTAAAAAATTAAATTGACGATAAAGGGAGTGTTTTGGATAAGCAGAGTTAAAGTGTGCTCCGTGAATGCTGAAATAATTTATTGATAAATACTCACGTGCTAACTATCTGATAAATTCTTATGTACGGCGCACACAGCTTAACAGAAAGTGTCCCTGCTATTAAAATTAATAAATGGCTTCCTTTGCTCCACCCTTTGCATTTCGCAACACACCAAATATTTATCGCAATATATGACAAGTTCGTTACTTCTGCCATCGGTCATTAAAAGCCAGCGATTATTTACTTATGGATATGAAGTAAAGTAATAATATAAATTTCATTGAAATTAATCATAGGTTTGGACACAAAAATCGACTGATATAAATAATACAATGTGTTTGAAATACTTATTGGAATAATCATGTATGTATATATTAAAATTAATAAATGGCTTCCTTTGCTCCACCCTTTGCATTTCGCAACTCACCAAATATTTATCGCAATGTATGACAAGTTCGTTACTTCTGCCATCGGCCATTAAAAGCCAGTGATTATTTACTTATGGATATGAAGTAAAATAATAATATAAATTTCATTGAAATTAATCATAGGTTTGGACACAAAAATCGATTGATTTAAATAATAAAATGTGTTTGAAATAATTGAATAATAATGTATGTATATATGATGAATGATGACCTTTAGTGATGAACAAATAATGACGATGTATATTGTTCTAGATGTATAAAATGTATCCATTCCTTCTAAAATCTTCCCGCCGCTCGATCAATGCTGTCTGGATAATGAACATTGTGACCAGGATAATGGAAGGCGGGAGCTAGACTGTACATAAGCCTGTGCTCATCCTAAAATAGAGACAAATAGCGAATTTCTTTAATGTAAATTTTTTCGAAAGAATGGCGTTTAGAACCTCAAAATGCGTTCAACGCTAAACTTAATTTCAGCAAAGATTATAAGTGCTGCTCGCGGTGTTTCTGTCGTTGATCTTTTGTTCAAAAATGAGCCCAGATATAACCGTGTGGGGGCGCTGATACGAGATCGTTATTCTATGTAAAAAAACACGTAAAGCGTTAATCGTTTATTATATAGTTATAATTAAATTATAATTATATAATAATTATATTATATATAATTATTATAGATAAGTTGTTGAGTTTTCTGTCAATGAGAACTCATTGCGGTGGTTATAGAACGGCTTGGGTTTAAATTTATACATTGTCTAGCTGTGGATAACTTTTTTTGCACGGTTAGTGCTTTTTGGAAGACAAGAATATACAGACACAGGGACGTTTGTACTATAGTTTGTTGCAGGTAATAGCAGTGGAAAAATGAACGTAAAGCAAAGGAGATTCAGGATTTATATTCTCTATTGCATTTAGCACTTGAAAGAAGTGAGCGATCTGACGTATAGTTGAATCCTGAGAGCGAGTTGATCTAAAACTAATACAAGTTCTTAGTCAGTTCTATTAGCTAACAGTAGCTTGTTGTATTAGATACTCGTAGCTTAATTATATTAATTATAATACATGAATTATATGAATTAATATTTGCCTGGATATGAGTTGAGGAATTTTACATTTGTTAATATTTTAGAAAGTTTCATCACCTCCCGTTTATTGGCTAATAATGTGTGAATAAAAAACTGATTTTATTGGAGATTTCACTTCGGAAATAAATTCAGTTAGTTTGAAGTATTCATCTAAATTGCAATTTATTTTGGCTTTTCATCATACTAAAAGCGCAAAGAAATTTTTGCAGCGGTAAATAAATGTCAAAATGACCTGTGCAAATAATTATTTATAAAACTTTCAATTAATAGTGAAAAGATTGAAATCAGGTAGAAAATGTGTTCGTAAATTTAAAATGATTCATGTATAATTATCTAAAGTTTAAAAAAGTAAAGTTTAAGTTCATTCAAATATTATTGGACTTTTTCCGCCTGCATGCCCAATATCCGTTGAAAAACTTTCATTTTGAGACTACCTCTATTCTACGTAACGTTATACTGACTCACTGATTTAAATGTGTGCGACTTTATAATTAAGTGGTTTGGATGCACGCTCTTTTTGTTGTAAAATTCTCAGCTATTTCATCCGTATTCATTTCTTATCGAATCTATAATTATCTCTTATTTGATCCGTAATTATCAGCGATTTGGTCAGTTATAATAAGTAATTTGATACGTTATATCCATTAATTTGATCTGTAATTATCACCGACTTAATCCGTAATTATCACCGATTTAATCCGTAATTATCACCATTTTGATCCGTAATAATCATTGATTTGATCCGTAATTATCACCATTTTGATCCGCAATTATCACCAATTTGATCCGTAATTATCACCGATTTAATCCGTAATTATCACCGTTTTGATCCGTAATTATCACCGATTTAATCCGTAATTATCACCGTTTTGATCCGTAATTATCACTGATTTGATCCATGATTATCATCGTTTTAATCCGTAATTATCACCGTTTTGGTCCGTAATTATCACCAATTTCTGCGTCGGCGTTAACATTTGAGTGCATGGAAGGTACGTCTCAAACAGCAGGAGCTGGGTACACTCACAGAAATTAGGAGACTTTGTCCAAGTCGCAATGCACTTTTTGTTCTTCTGTGAGTTTCCCTTACCCAGTTTGGGTCGGCGAAAGCGCGTATCAATGCTACGTAATTTTCAGATGTGCGTATTTTGGCGTTAAGATGCCGCTCAGCGTGGAGGTAGTTTAGTCGTATCATCAAAATTATATATGTTTATGCATAGACATCCATTTAACTATTAATTATACCAGTACGCAGGTCAGAATAAGTATAAGTATGCAGATCAGCAGGGTCTAATACTGTATGAGGTTCAGGGCTTAAGATAAATACATGTTTTGAATGCATTGTAATTGTTATCATTGTTCTCGTACTAAAATGGTTCATCGGTGTCTGATCCCCAGTTGAAATTCTATTTATTAAACTTAGATCTACAGTATCCGGCCATTGATATTTTAACAGGATATTTTAACTCACCTGTATAGTATTCTGTCATTATTAAAGGATTTTTTCACTTGCATGTTAATCTGTCATAATTGTAAGATATTCATACAGAAATATATAGTATCCTGACTTGCTTGGAGGATATATTTAACTACATGTACAGTATCTTGTCATTATCAAAGGATATTTTCACTGGCACGTAATCCTGTCATAATTGGACGATATTTATATCTACTTGTACAGAGTGTCCAAAAAAAAAACGATACTCAACTTTGAATGTCTGTAACTCGAAAAGTTATAGTGTTAAAAATTTTTGGAAGGTCAGGATTTGTTCCCTATTTTTTTTCTGCATCTCTCCACCAAAAACCAGACAGATCGATGTAGCCATAAGCGTTTGATAGAACATTCAGGGACATGTGCTAAAATCGTGCTTGCGCAAAGTTCTAGTAAGATAATTTTGCATAATCATTATGTTGTCTTGACATGTTTTCTTTTTGCTGTTTTATTTTTTGTATCTTCGGTGAGAGGCAATCATGACAATCTTTGGTGAGACAGAATCATGGCAATCTTTGGTGAGAGACAATCATGACAATCTTTGGCGAGAGACAATCATGACAATCTTTGGTGAGACTCAATCAAGCCAATCTTTGGTGAAAGGCAATCTTTGGTGAGAGGCAATCTTTGGTTTTAAAATTCCCTCTCACCAAAAACTGCCAGGATTGAATCTTTGGTGAGAGGCAATCTTTGGTTTTAAAATTCCCTCTCACCAAAAACTGCCAGGATTGTCTCTCACCAAAGATTGCCATGATTGGCTCTAACCAAAGATTGCCATGATTGTCTCCTACCAAAGATTGCCATGTTATTGTCTTACCAAAGATTGTCATGATTGGCTCTCACCAAGGATTGCCATGATTGGCTCTCACCAAAGATTGCCATGTTTTTATCTCACCAAAGATACAAAAAATAAAACAGCGGAAAGAAAACATGTCAAGACATCGTAATGATTATGCAAAATGATCTTACTAAAACTTTGCGCAAGCACGATTTTAACACATGTCACTGAATGTTTTATCAAACGCTTATGGCTACATCGATCTCTCTGATTTTTGGTGGAGAGATGGAGAAAAACATAGGGAACAAATCCAGACCTTCTAAATTTTTTTAACTCTATTACTTTTTGAGTTTCAGCCATTCAAAGTTGAGTATCATTTTTTGGGACACCCTGTATATGCCTCGTCATTATTGGAAAATATATTTTGTGTTCCTATTTAATTTGAATATATTTCTAAACCTAGTAATGTATGTATGTACGTGGGACGTTTATGGTATTATAGTGAAAATGGATTTTTTACTTCACCCTCCTCTTCACTTTAGCTGAAGGAAATTTCTATTGCAAACAACAGCAGTCGTAGCTTTGATTAAAACTTGCTAATCTCGAACATAACCGGCAATGGTTGGAGATATCGTTTGCTTTATCCATAATAAAGATAAAAATAAAATTCAATGCAATGTTTACTCCACAATAATTATAAATTTAACAATCGATGTATTATACGTAACAAAGCATTTTCCTCCGCATAGGTGTTGATTGTAGCAATGAATTGTATGTATTGCCTTATATAGATAAAATGGAAAAATAATTTATTTTTCATCGTCTGAAAACTTGGATAAATCAAATTATTAATAATTATACGTTAATCCCAATCTTTGTTTCATTCCTTCCTACCTGGTCCAGTGATTTATAATTTCGAAAAATTGTCTCTTATAGAATAGAATCTGGTAGAATCCATTGGAAAAATAAAATTGAACGTTGTATATGCAGCTCTTATAATAGAAAATTCCTGGTAAAATAAATGAAGAATAGAAATGAAGAAGTTGACGTAGAAATACAAGAATAATCGTAAGAACGAATGTAATGAAAGTTAGACTGTGTTCAGGTCACAAGTTGTACGAGGAAGTGGGCGATGTTCACGCTGTTATATCGACCCAACACAAGCGATCGTTGGCCGCATTCTGAAATTGGCTACTTAAAAAAGTTGTTGCTTAACGAAACACGCGCAAGGAATGGGATTTGTTTGAGAAAAAGATTTTGTTCAGTCATAAATATTCCTGATTACAACATAACGTCAAATTCAAAACAAAAATGTCCGTCAGAATTTAATAATAAAAAATTGAACGTCTGCATGAAAAAACTAAAAAGTACATAAAATATAAATTAGCACTTTACAAGGAAGCAAGAGATAATTAATAGGTTATATTGTTGCTATAGAATCAGTAAAAGCTTGCATTAGGACAGAAATGTCATTATTGAACTGAAATAACTTATCTAAAGCGTTATTTAATTAGTAATTGGTGGCTTCAAGGACTTGAAGTATTGTCGCTTCATGACTTCATGACTCTAACAAACAAATAAAAACATCAAACTATGCAGTAATTAATCGAAAAATAAACTGTGAGTTTAAAGCAAATAAATTGCCTTACTAATTTATCATATTTCCAATAAAAATGATAATGAAAACGATCGATTTTTTCCTTGAATTTTCCTTGCTTTTAAATTCTCCATTCTTACAGGTTACGGTTTCATAGGCCCCGACTGCGGACGTTAAATTGAGCCAGATTGAGCAAGAAATATATCAATTGTATGTTGTATTATCTATAGTATTATCTATTTATTCTTATTGTGAGATAAATATATTATTTCTTCTACTGTACGGAAAAAGAGAAAACTTTAAACAAACTGAAGAAAATAAAGTTAAGACCGCATAGCATAGAATAGAATAGAATAGAAGTGTCGGCATTGAAGAAATAGGCCCATAGCCTGTTGCCGATTCTTGAACTTTTCGTGACTTGATTCACAAGGGATCCGGCCTTTGGAACCCGATCTTTCCATAACTGACGATTGATTGAGATAGCTGCTGGACTTATTGCCTGGTCCGTTATTTGCTAAGCATTTTAAGACTGAAAATGTGCTCCTGCATATAGCTTCGTCTAGTCTGTTATTGAAGGCGTTCATACTCGGAGCGTCAACGATACTATCAGGGAGGCTGTTCCACATATCGGTGACTCGAAGCGAGAAAAAATATTGTCGCATGGATGTGTTCCAACGCTGTTTTTTTAGTTTATAGCCGTGGCCCCTGGTGTTGGTTCTTGTTTCAAATTCTAGTAATCCTTCTGGGACCTTGTATTAGCCATGAGTATACTTGTATGCTTCAATGAGGTCCCCACGCAGACGTCGATAACTGAGGCTTGGAAGCTTCATAATCTTTAATCTTTCCTCATAGCACTTGCCTTTCAAGCCCGGAACTATCCCTGTTGCGCGTCTTTGAACACTGTCTACCAACAAAATTTTTGTCCTTTTCAAATTTCGGTGACCACACAACGTTTCCAAACTCTAGGAACTCGAAAGAGCGTCTGATCAGTCCGAGTCGTTTATTGGCTTCATTAACTTGACCTTTAATATGCTTAGAAAATTTCAACTCATTGTCGATATTAACTCCGAAATCTTTTCCGTTGTTGACTTCGACATCATCACTCTGTCGTTGCAACCGTGTCTTCTCATGCTGTAATCTTGCTGTTCATTTTTCTTGCCAAGGTGGATAACTTTACATTTGCCAGCGTTAAAACGCAGTTGCCACTTATCAGCCCAGTCAACCAGCCTGTCAAGATCACCTTGTAACTGTACTTTTTGCGACGTATTCTTCACTGTATTATAAATTTTTGTGTCGTCAGCATACATCGAGCACACGCTAGACACAGCTTCTGGCAGATCGTTTATAAACGCAACGAATAAAACAGGCCCGAGAACGATTCCTTTTGGCACGCCGCTGCGCACTGGAGCCCAGTCTGATAAGGACTCATTAATACTGACTTTTCACTTGCATGCAAACCTGTCGTAATTGTAAGATATTCATACAGATGTATATATATAAATATGGTATCCTGACTTGCTTGGAGGATATATGTAACTACATGTACAGTGTCCTGTCATTATCAAAGGATATTTTTACTGACACGTAATCCTGCCATAATTGGACGATATTTATATCTACACGTATAGGATCTTGTCATTATTGGAAAATATATTTTGTGTTCTAATTAAATACAGTGTATTTCTGTACCCAGTAAAGCATGTATGTATGTATGTATGTATGTGGGAAGTATAAGGTATTATTGTGAAAACGGATTTTTTTTACTTCATCTTCCTCTTCAATTTAGCTGAATAAAGTTTCTATTGCAAACAACAGCAGTCGTAGCTTTGATTAAAACTTGCTAACCTCGTACATAACCGACAATGGTTTGAGACATCATTTGCTTTATTCATAATAATTATAAAATAAAAAATTAATATAATGTTCACTTTACAATAATTATAAATTTAGCAATCATAGGTGTTGATTGTAGCAATGCATTGTATATATTGTCTTGTATAGATAATATGGAAAAAGAATTTATTTTTCATCGTCTGAAAATATGGATAAATCAAATTAATAATTATTATATGTTAATCCCTATCTTTGTTTCATTCCATCCTGCTTGGTCCAGTGATTTACAATTTCGTAAAATTGTCTTTAATAAAATAGAATCTGGTAGAATCCCATTGGAAAGACGAAATTGAACGTTGTATATACAACTATCATACAAGAAAATACCTGGCAAAATGAATGAAGAATAAAAATAAAGAAGTTGACGTAAAAATACAAGAAAAATCGTAAAAAATGAATGTAGTGAAAGTTAGATAGAATAGAATCTGGTAGAATCCCATTGGTAGGACAAAAGTGAACGTTATATATACACCTATTATAATAGAAAAAGCCTGACAAAACGAATGAAGAATAGAAATGAAGAAGTTGACATATAAATACAAAAATAATCGTAAAATGACTGTAATGAAAGTTAGACTGTGTTCAGGTCACAAGCTGTACACGGAAGTGTGCGATGTTCACGCTGTTATATCGACCCAACACAAGCGATCGTTGGCCAGCATTCAGAAATTGGCTACTTAAAAAAGTTGTTGCTTTATGAAACACACTCGAGGAAAGGGATTTGTTTGAGGAAAGGATTTTGTTCAGTCATAAATATTCCAGCTTACAACATAACGTCAAATTCAAAACTAAAAAGTTGGTCAGAATTTAATAAAAAAATTGAACGTCTGCATGAAAAAACTAAAAAGTACATAAAATATGAATTGGCACTTTACAAGGAAGCAAGAGATAATTGATAGGTTATATTGTTGTTATAGAAACAGTAAAAGCTCGCATTAGCACAGAAATGTCATTAATGAACTGAAATAACTTATCTACAGCGTTGTTTAATCAGTTGGTGGATTCCAGGACTTGACGCATTGTCGCTGCACGACAGACAAATGAAAACATCTAACTATACATTAACTAATCGAAAAATAAACTGTGAGTTTAAAGCAAATGAATTGCCTTACTAATTTATCATATTTCCAATGAAAATGATAGTGAAAATGATCGATTTTTTCCTTGCATCTTCTTTGCTTTTAAATTCCCCATTCTTACAGGTTACGGTTTCAAAGGTCAATTATCTGCGGACGTTAAATTGAGCCAGATTGAGCAAAGAATATATCATTTGTATGTTGTATTATCTATTGTATTATCTATTTATTCTTATTGTGAGCTAAATATCTTATTTCATCTACTGTGCAGAAAATGAGAAAACTTTAAACAAACTGGAGAAAATAAAGTTAAGACCGCATAGTATAGCATAAATCGCTCAAGTATGTACAAACATTAATTTAAAAATAAAATGGTCTGAACCACTAATTAAATTTATAAAGAAAAAGTCTTGAAGCAATGTGTGAAACCGCATAAGATTAAAAAGTAATGACTGGAAGAAACTTTTTCGCGCAAAAATCTGATTCCCGGCTATTGTTTTTTGAAGCAGAAACGAGCAAAGATGCGACGGTCGCTCTTGTTACGGCGATATTACAGAGGGCGCAAAGCGCGCTTCTGCATGCGGTTTGTGACTATGAACTCTTTCTTATGTGCATTCCGTTAATTTTAATTAATTTTATTTTAATTTCCACTTTTACAATTACATAATCAATCATATAAATATAAATTAAGTCCAAATAAACTGCATCGATTTGTATCCGATTTTGTTTTCACACTTGAAATATATCAATACGATAAGGGAAACACTCTAAAACTTTGCAAAGTAATTGAAATAAATCCTTATTAATGGATAATTAATTGCTTATATAATCGCAAGAGATTAAAGTAAAACTACCAGGAGAGAAGTTTTTAATTAACGTGCAAGGTAGAAGCTAACAAGAACAATTTTCTCTCTCGAAGTGCCTGAAGTTCTCAAATCATTTTCTAAGCCGAAAAATGATTTAATCGAAGCCTTAACCAACGTTTGACTCACACTGAGCGATGAATACTTGACGATATTGGCTACCTCTACACAGCAGGGTTAGGTAGAACTATACCGTGATTATGTCTCGCAACATCAATATACCATTGACTTTATTTACCATATTACAACCAATATACCAACCATTTTCTGAATACCATATTAAAATAGATAACCATGAAGTTTGTTTTGTCACGTACGGATTTTCAAAGGTGGTTTTCACGGAGTCGTGGCAATCAAATCAATTCATAGTACGAGTACAATATCCATTCTATGTTCATGGAAAGTATGGATTTGCGTCCTGATCTACTTAATTGAACCTGGTCTGGCTAGAAGGGATACACGAATGAATTTTAACGAATGAGAAGTGAATTCTGTAATGAAACTCACATTTTGTGCCCAATTACCCGTCAATTATAAATCATTGAACATCATTACAGTATACAAAATTTAATAATTTACTTATTTAATTTACCATTTAATAGGAACCAAACATGCGATTTAATAACTAAACTTGCAGAAAATGTTGTGGCAGTTTGTCCCTCTTAAGGCACATTGATACTAGTTTTTAAACTATTTCATGAAGTAATATAGAACATACTTTATGAATGTTCATTATAGCACATAAACATTTAATTTTACAGGGTTTNCAGCGGATGCGTGACAATAAAACAATCTACGCTGAAGTTTTGTCTCAGCGGACGCGTGGCAATAGAAAAATCTACGCTGAAGTTTCATATCAGCGGACGCGCGGAAATAAAACAATCTACGCTGAAGTCTTGTCTCAGCGGACGCGTGTCAATAAAACAATCTACGCTGAAGTTTCATTCATGCGGACGCGTGGCAATAAAACAATCTACGCTGAAGTTTCATTTATGCGGACGCGTGGCAATGAAACAATCTACGCTGAAGTTTCATCTCAGCGGACGCGTGGCAATAAAACAATCTACATACGCTGAAGTTTCATTTATGCGGACGCGTGGCAATGAAACAATCTACGCTGAAGTTTCATCTCAGCGGACGCGTGGCAATAAAATAATCTATGCTGAAGTTTTGTCACAGCGGACGCGTGACAAAATTGAATATCTGAAAATATTTTCCAATATCAAAATATACGTGAAAATATCAAAATATTTTCAGTACTTCAGCATATACAATCTACGCTGAAGTTTCGTCTCAGCGGACGCGTGGCTATAAAACAATCTACGCTGAAGTCTCACCTCAACGGGTGTCGATAAAAGTTGCTCTGATGACTCTGATTTGGGCGATAGGAAACTGTGGTCGGAGAACTGAAGACCCGTATAAGAGAATGGCTGAGAAGCTTTGCAGGAATTAGAGTTGCTCAAGTGTCATTGGGAGGAGGTCGTTAGATGGTTCTTCAGACTCGTAAAAATGATTGCTCTTACGCGTGTTTGAGAGTACGTGTCTTGCCTCAAAATCATTAGGACGGCGTACGCTTTGAAGAACATTGATTATACATTGACATTTAGAGTTCATTAGCAAATTCAGCGCAAGCAAAATGATTTTTTCGTGTACGTCACTTAAAGTTTTGAATGTAAATGAAGAGCCCGCTTCGATCAACAGTTTATTTTACTAGGAGTAAAAAAATTTTGGAAGAATCTTCTCAGATATTCAATTTGTAGACTTTTTATTTTCATTATTTGAGTGCAGCATCGTTTTTGTAGTACTTCTCGTAATATTATCATGTTATAATGCTGAAGTTGTAATATCCGTTTATGATGCTGCTTACTAATTGCGTTCGTTGTGAAAGAGTGATTTTACAAGACCTATATACCTGAATACCTCAAAAGTTGTTCGCTGCAGCTAGAAATGCGTTAAGAATTTTTATAAATAAAAAAAGCCTCGTTGGCCAGTGAAATAAATTGAATGAACTTAAGAACAGCATCCTCGCATGTTATATATGAAGCAGTCATTCTTTATTGCATGAGTATTATGGGTGGCGAACCATCAACTTTAGCGTAGCATTTGAGAAATACGCCATCATTGTGGCCGACGCCTGATCTGGACAGATCGGATCCTTGAGCCTGATTCTCAGCGTGAATATTTTACTCATTTATTATCAAATTATCTATTTTTAACTTAATTAAGTCATTCTTAGAAAATTGTCCCCTTCTAATCCAAGCTACTTCTTACCAAATTAGCTCGTTTAAATAGAACTTACTATTTCCTGTTCAGTTACAGCTCGATTTTTACATTTGGCGCTATAGAAGCACATGCTGGAGGCGCTGGAAGCGCAGGAGGCACAGGGTGTTGAGTGTCGATGCAAAACAGCTTTTATTTATCGTGCATTAAATTGTTACCATTGTGTTCTAATAACTAACAATTATGTGCACAATTGCGATCATTTGGTCTTTGTTTTTATTTAATTAAAAAATTTTGCAGCCGCTCATTAACCATGGAGTATTTTTAGCCATTTCTTGGATTTAACTTGGCAGCCAATTACGCACTTGCTTGATGTCGAATCTTCTATGGCTGCTCACAAAATTACTCTCTTTCGGAAAATAATATGAAGAAAATTCAATTTAATCCCTTGGTCAAAAATCAACATCAAGATGATTTGGCGTTCAAATTTCCTGAATGAATTACTGCCATCAAAGTCTTGTTCAAGACGACATGGCTTCTTGAAAGTTGAAGAGGTTAGGCTTCCATCTTGCAGCACAATCTGCCCGGGACCGGTTTTTGTTCGTGAAATCAATCTCATTACAGAAAAAAATATTGCAACATATACTTTTTTATTTCTTATTGTAAGGTACAACAATAAAGCTAAAGAGCTGAGAGCAAGCAGTACGTGTAACTAGAATGAGTTTTTGAGTGATGCAGTAGCAGGTTAGTTTTTCTGTGATGTCTTCTTGTGAGTGAATTTTATAAGCCACTTTTTTATTTCACTTCATACTAAATTTATTTAATCTTTAGTTTATAGTTTGGTATCCTTATTATCCAGGTTGGTAATTTTTTCCAGGAAAAGTTATAAAACATCGCCGAGTAGAAGGCAATGAGTCGAGTAGAAGCAAGCAGACCATGCAATTTATCAGCAGGTTAACATGGGCTGCTGTGACGCCTGATAGTGACTGGCAGATTTATTAGCAGGCCAATATTGGTGGGGAATGCAGCGGAGCAGACAGCTATGTGATATTGTCTGTATTGAAGAACAATTAGTTATATTGTCTCCATCATATAATAGTTTTATATTGTCTGTATCTTGTAATAGTTTCTATATTGTCAGCAACATTTAATAGGTTTTATATTGGTTGCTATTAGGCTTGGAGCTAATTTCAGCTATAATTGCAACTGATGTTCCATTTTCCCGACCAGCCAAAAGTTATATAAATATGTTAAATGGGATGTAGTAAAGGCTGTCGAAAGTAATTACTTGGCAATCAAGTTAGCACTTTCAGCTTTGAAAGCCTGACCTGAGAGTATTGATAGTAGATGTGAAAATTCAATGATAAACTGGTAAAACCACGAATTAAAGTGAAACCTTCAACTATAAGTACTATAGCATTAAGGAGTAAGTATGTTCTCAAGAGAAATTATATATGAAGTGTAAATTATATCAAGTGCGTTTTCACTCTTTAAGAGTTTAAAATCAAAGAAAATGCCAAGTCAATTTGGCATATTTTCTTCTTTTTTGTGCATGTAGGCTTATGACAATTATTTTCAGAAACCTAGAAGACTAAGTGATACGATACTACAAATCTAGAAGACTAAGAGATACAAAAACTCGTGATGCGATACGACAACTGCTTAAATTTGTCCGGAGATTATGTAGAGAAGTAGTGTTATACATGTTCTTTTCAATGAACATGTTTAAATTATTTAATATTTCCTTCCCTTTGTTCAGAGTTCCCAAACGGGTACTACTTTCCGGATGCCCCTCGTATGTTCCTAGTATATTGGAATTTTGATAAGGTCGAATACATGTTCGTGATAGGTTCTATTTTCGATATGGTGTAATGCCTGTTCCTAATATAGTTTACCTTCGATAAAGTCTGATGCATGTTCTTAGCATATTCTAATTTCGATAAGGTCTAAATCATGTTCCTAGTATATTCTGATTTTTATAAGGTCTCATGCACGGTCCTGTTCCTAATATATTCTAATTTTGATGAGGTCTAATGCATGTTCCTAATATATTCTAGTTTCGATATGGTCTAATGCATGTTCCTAATATATTCTAATTTCGATGAGGTCTAATGCATGTTCTTAATATATTATAATTTCGATAAGGTCTAATGCATGTTCTAATATATTCTAATTTCGATATGGCCTAATGCATGTTCCTAATATATTCTAATTTAGATAGGCCTAAGCATGTTCTTAATATATTCTAATTTTGATAAGGTCTAATGCATGTTCCTAATATATTCTAATTTCGATAAGGTCTAATGCATGTTCCTAATATATTCTAATTTCGATAAGGTCTAATGCATGTTTCTAATATATCCTAATTTCGATGTCTAATGCATGTTCCTAATATATTCTAATTTCGACAAGGTTTTATGCATGTTCCTGTTCCTAATACATTTTATATTCGATAAGGTCTAATGCATGTTCCTAATACATTTTATATTCGATAAGGTCTAATGCATGTTCCTAATACAGTATATCCTAATTTAGACAGGCCTAAGCACGTGCTCTTAGCGAAACACAAACAGAATTTCGAGCCGCTTTGTCATCAACAACAGGCGGCTCACGGCGCGGCCATTGTTGAAATTAGCGGCGCTAAGATGATTGTGTCTTGTTTAACAACACTGCAATGACTGCAACAATAACCGCAGCAAAAGCTAGACTTCAACAATGACTGCAACAATAACTTCAACAATAACTGCAACAATAAATGATAGAAAGAAAATGCAATAATAACTGCAGTGGTAACTGCAACAATAAATGTTTCAATAACTGCAACAATAACTGCAACAGTACCTGCAGTAGTAACGGCAGCAGTATACGCAATAATAACTGTAACAGTACCTGCAACAATACCGGCATTGGTGAGTTTAACAGGAACTGTAACAGTAAATTCTACAGTAACTGCAACAGCAACTGACACGATAACTGCAACAGTAGCTGAAACACTGACTGTATCAATAACTGCAGTGATACCGGCAACAGTAAATGATCCAGCAACTGCCGCAGTAACTGCAACAGAAAGTTCAAGAATAAGTGCAAAAAAACTGCAACGGTAACTGAAACAACAACAACACTGGTAAATTTAGCAGTAGCTTCAATAATTTAGCAATAACTGAAAAAATTACCGCAACAGTAGCTGTCACAGTAACTGTAACTGTAACAGTAAGTGTAACAGTAACTGTAACAGTAACTGTAATAGTAACTGTAACAGTAACTGTAACAGTAACTGTAACAGCAACTGTAACAGTAACTGTATAACTGCAACAGTAGCTGTTACAGTTAGGCTTGAAAATTTGAACAAACAAAATTGAGGTTTGTTCCTGAGACAAAACATTTCATGCGTGGTGAGTTCAAACTGCTTCTGAATATCAATCATTGCGACAATAATTCCGAATATAAATTGTGATTGCGCATGCTACACTTGCAAATGGATTTTAAATTGGTTGTCATAGAATAAATTCTGCCATCAGCATCGGAAATAATATTGTATTTGCCGGGGAAATCAATAATGTTCGGCTTGTATACGAATGTCCAGCTTTGACCTTTTAACGGAGCTTTAAAATTTTCTTCAATAACTAGGAAAAGAAAGAAATAACGTAATAAATAATATTTTGAAGCCATTTATTAAAGCGTTTGTAAGATTTATTTTGAACGTTTTATATAAAATATATCTATATATTATATACAAAGCATCTATATCTATCTATATAAATGCTTTAGTGAATTTTTTTCTTCAGAAATGAACTAAAAGTCCACGCAATTTTTCCTTTATTGAAATGGTTCAGTTTAAATGCGATAATTAAATTTAAGAGATGAAAGAGAAAGCAAATGCAAAAAATAAAATTGATAGTGTTAGACTTAAAGTGATCACTACCCCTTGAATTATCTCAAGGCCAGAGAAACGAGGGTTGAGTATAAAACAAACCTTGTTTTATACGGAAAAACAACCACAGTCCTGTCATATCTGCGTTCTATGACAAAAATAACTAATTTATACACAAGCGGAAGAATTCTGATCGAACTGAAAACCATACAATAACCTAAGTTGTGTGCGTTTACACTGTGATTGTTATGAATTTGATAGGAAATTTATTACACGTGCAATTTGAAGTACAATCGAAAAGTTAATATTTCAATTGCTGGCGATAGAGGCCTATACTTTCAAAAAAAGCTAAGAGATCATAAGTTCATCCGCCAAACATTGACGGCCTTTCAAGCAAAATCCACCAATCATAAACGAGAAAATAGATCGTAAGTACTTACGTTCACTTAGCCAGTTTTGAAAGTATGGCCCCGGGTGTACTGTCGGCCGAGAAGCCAGCTGCACTATCAAGCGTAGCGTGTGGAAGGAAACAGATATTGATGTTGCTCTACTCGCCACCATGAACAGACAACTTTAATGATATTTTAATGAAATTTTCAAACCCTTTCACGTGAACATATTCAAAATTTGTGTCAGAAAACGAAGACGAATGAGTGGTTGTAGCTACCATCAAGATTTCCCCGGTCGGCAAAGGCGCACACGGGCTCAATTTATGATCAAAATTATTACTTAGAATATAATATTCGAAACGTCGCTGAGGCTAGCCGGTCGACATTTTTAGCGCTTTTTCTCACTCCTGGAAAAAAGACGCTATTGTTCTCGTCATGTCCGTCTGTCTGTCCGTCCGTGACCCCGTTTTCGTCGACGAGAAAATGCGCTCTCTAGCTGTCACTTACTGCAGTGAGTACTGAGTTATATATTTTTTATTACAGTTCTCAAATGTAGCACCGAGGGCTGTGATTCTCAGGTATCGTTAACGAACGCTTTGAATATTTGGTGTGCTGGACGGATGTTCTTTTTTGAAAAAACTTCTGAAATATTTGAAAATATGTGCAGAACGAATTATTTACATCTAAATAATTGCATTTTTTATTAATTCCTTCGCCTTCGGTAAACTTAAAACGGTAAAGAGTTGCTGTATACCAGATTGTATATGAAAATAATTTAAACTAGCTATAAATGCCTCTAAAACACAATTTGAACTAAATTAAATGCCTACAACACACAATTTGAACTAAATTAAATGCCCCCAACACACAATTTGAACAAAATTAAATGCCCCCAAAACACAATTTGAACAAAATTAAATGCCTACAACACACAATTTGAACTAAATTAAATGCCCCCAACACACAATTGGAACTAAATTAAATGCCTCCAACACACAATTTGAACTAAATTAAATGCCCCAAAACACAATTTGAACTAAATTAAATGCCTCCAACACACAATTTGAACTAAATTAAATGCCTACAAAACACAATTTGAACTAAATTAAATGCCTCCAACACACAATTTGAACTAAATTAAATGCCCCAAACACACACTTTGAACTAAATTAAATGCCCCCAACACACAATTTGAACTAAATTAAATTCCGGAAAGTAAGTAATGGCATCCGGAAATCCATGAGTGATGACCTGCTGGCAGCTGCATGGCTGGGTAGGCTGGACGTGCTTCACATAAACTCTCGTAAATCTTTCTATATATCTCAAAATTTCACGCATGCACGCTTTGTGTAGATATAATTTTATACAGTCATGGGCTGTACCTGCTGCGAGCAAGAATTGAGAAGAGTTCGTAAAATAACAATAGTTCGTAATTCTGTGGGCAAAACATCGTTGGCTTCTCAAGCTAAGCCCACCAATCACAGACAATAATTTGCATAGGCCGTTACGGCTTCTTTGGCCGCTAGGTGACTTGGACCGCTATGTGTAGCCGCTACGTGCACTTAGACCGCTTCCATGAAAAAGAATAATCGAAAAATCGTACCTCATTCGAAACATAATGTGGCGACTTCAATTATATTTCAAATATTCGTTTGATATTTTTACCTACAGAGGAAGATATACCGGTATTTTGCATTCAGTTGTGTATCTACTGTGCTTTGAAAGTATCAAGATAAACTGTAATACGCATTGATACAGTTTATTATTGCACGCGTTGATTATTCATTACTGATTTTTATCCATTTATCGTTGGTTATTTATTATTATTGTTATTACTTGTCACGATAGCGCATGTCCTATGTACACATTTGAGATGAAAATTCGACATTTTGTACGATGAAGAGCGAAATGAAGAAAATTTGAAGAAACTTTCTCACGATACGAGGCATGTTTTTTTAAGTAAGGACCGTTTTGGAATTAAAAAAAAGACCTGCAAATATATCACAATCATTTTATTTTTACATGGAAGCCTGTATCTAAATCTACTTTTCTACGTAATTTCCGTGAATATTGAAGCGCTTGTCATAATGTGGCGCCAGTTTGGAATGCCCTCCTGATAAAATTCTGCCGCCTGACTTGGAGGTGAAATTCTGCTGAAATTCTGAATTATGCTGAAAAGGAGGTGAAATTCTGCTGAAATTCTGAATTCTGCTGAAATGGAGGTTAAATTCTGCTGAAATTCTAAATTATGCTGAAATGGAGGTGAAATTCTACTGAAATTCTGAATTCTGCTGAAATGGAGGTGAAGTTCTGCTGAAAAACGCCTGAAATTTCTTCTACCTGACGAGTCAGGCGGCAGAATTTCAGGCGTTTTTGTGCAACAAATTCGACATTTTGTACGATGAAGAGCGAAATGAAGAAAATTTGAAGAAATTTTCTTACGTATTTGCGAACGTTGCGATAAGTTTTGAATATCTAAGGATGTGGCTGACGCACAAAAAACAGTTTGGTAATCACAGAACCTCCTTATCACTGGAGTTTCGGACCTAAATTAACATCGAGTTCTGCAAAATAGATTGAATGGTCGAGTAATATCGATCAACATTGTCATCAGCAAATACATACGGAGAATTATTGCCGATAATGTTACTATATATAAATATTATAGGATGAGTATTTCGTTTCACGGAGTCAAATGAATGGATATGGCTTATAGATACTTAATATTGAAATGCCTTCTATTTTATTGATTTATAGTATTATTTTATCATATAAATATTTGGTAATTAACTCGTCAATAATATTTAGACGTTAATAACTCGTGGTTAGAAAGTTACATACGAGTGTGCATTTTTAGTGAATGACATTAAGCAAAAGAGGTTTATGCCAAAGATATCTTCTGCAAATATATTTTTCGTGCCGAAATCGTGGAATTGCCGATTCTCTGGAATCGGCAGACAGTTTGCCGATGCTATAGAATCATCATTTCGTTGCTGATTTAGAAAATCAGACGTTTGAGTTGAAGTTAGGACATAAATCGACAGTTAGACTTAGAAAAGGTTAGGTCAAGTTCCTTTATGTTTGATTAAAAAAGTAACTTGGCTGACTGACTTAACCCCAGATTCTTATATAGGTACTTATATTATTAGTCTGCTTATATCGCAAGTTCACAAGGAATTTAAAAGCAAAGAAAACGCCAAAAAAATTCACCATATCGATATTGAATTCAATTGAATTCAATTCAATATCGATATGGTGAATTTTCTTGGCAGATTCTTATAGTATAGAAATGCTGATTCTACAAAATCGGTAAACTGGAATCTATATTCCATAGAATCGGCAATTCCGCGATTCCGGTACGATATACGTATATACGATCAGTATAGAACAGTAATCTCTGGTCGTTAAGGAAAATGGCGATATCTTTAACTGAAATTAGAAGTAAGCAACTTCTCGTAGATAGTAAGAGTAAATAAATCACAATGAAAAGCGCGAGTAAGAATGGTATTCGATTCACATTATTTTTTAATTTATAAAACTACACATGCCAAGCCATGACTTGCATTTCAACTGTTTCGAGAGCTTTGAAAATAATCTCTCCCAAATATATAATTTCTTCACTTCAAGAGTTCCGAGTACCTCTTCAGATCAACGTAGATAAGAACAAACGTGTTTATATTCCAATATAATATATAGAAGATGAATTATTGAATAGTTCTTTCGTTTTAGCCCCACGCGCGCAAGGCGATGATAAATTATTTGTTAAATCGTCCTAATGCAGCACCACCTAAGCATTAAAATAGGTATAACACGAATAGTTATCCTTAAAGTCATGGATCGTTCATTCTTCACTTCTAAATCTATAAAAGCGGCTGCATCACTTATGGGAGCTTCCGGTAAATGAACCTAAAGTCAACAGTTACATCACATATGCAAGCCGCACTTAACTGAAGCAGGAAGCTAGGATTACAGTTTTATCACTTCAGAGAGCCCCAGCAAACTGAAGCTGTAATGTTTACAGTTTTTAGCGCATTTTCTCATTTATGGAAAAAAAGGCGCTATTTTGCTTGTCATGTCCGTCCGTGGCGTCCGTCCGTGACTTCACTTCACTGACGGACGAGAAAATGCGCTCTCTGTCACTCACTGCACTAAGTACTGAGTTATATTTTTTTTTATGCTTGGCTGTGTTTAAAACGATATCTGGAAGCTAATCTCAATTTCAAATTATTTCTGGATGCCTATTTTCTCGACGTGAGCTTCCCATAAACAGGCTTTGATTTTCAACTGAGATTTCTTTAATCGAATCTAACTTTTTCTGAGCTCGGGTCCAACGGTTGTGGGAACGGTTTGACGGATGAATATTGCGAAGATAAGTATTGCCAACTTACTTAAATTGGAATAGATTGACAAACGATTTATTTAAGAATCAATATTTCAAAGGCATCCACCCCCACCTCGCTCGAAGCGGGAGTAACGTAGCGGCTAGTTGGGTTGGGCTTTTAGAAAATTGAATTTTAATGTTGAGGTTTCGATTGTGAGTTCATTTGCAGATGTTTTTTTCTAAAATTTATGCAATAATTCAGTGATAATTATGAATATTAATTAATACATAATTATTATTCTAATTATAAAATAATTAATATTTAGGTCGCTGTGACCACCATCCCATTTTGGGTTTGATTGAAGATTAATATTTAAAATAAATTATGTCACACCGCCCATGTTTGCTAATTTATTGTTTTCTTTTGTTATGAAATTATTAAAAAATTCACTGAATTTCCCGCTGATCTATTCAAATGACTTTATCGTTTGTAAATAAGATAACAAATTATATAATATCTGGCTTTTTGCATTATATTGTCTCTTCCTTAAAGAATATATAACGAAGCTGGATTCGGGCGAATTGCTTTTCACTTCGAAAATTTTTTAGTCTCTAATAAAATCAAAATGATTGACGCTCATAGGTTTTAACATTAATTTGTTCTTGATTTACTGTAACTTGATGACTTGGGCCGTGCTTATTTTATATATTGACTTGAATTGATTTAATGCAGACAATTAAAGATTACGCCTTATTTTGATTCAATGCGACAACATTTCTTCTCGCTTCGAGTCACCGACATGTGGAACAGCCTCCACGAAGATATTGCTGACGCTCCGAGTATGAACGTGTTCAAGAACAGACTAGACGAAGCTATGCAGGAGCATATGTTCAGTCGTGAAATGCCTCGTATTCTACGTAACAACTGAAAGTATAGAAACGATTTTAAACAAGCCGTCCGTTGAAAAAATTTGATCAAAAGGCCAGTCTTTTGGATCTGTGAACTAGTCAAGAAAAGTACAAGAATCGGCGGCAGGCCTATCCAGGCCTATTCTTCAACCCTGAAGGTACTATACTATACTATACTATACTATACTATACTATACTATACTATACTATACTATACTATACTATACTATACTATACTATACTATACTATACTTTATACTATACTACACTATACTATACTACATTATACTATACTACACTATACTACACTATGATATACTACACTATACTAATGCTGAAGATTATATATTATTACCAATAATAATGCATGCACTCGAGCAAACCTACATTGCATTTCAGATAATCATTTATGATTCTGATACTAATGGCATTTTAATCAGTGAGCAATCCTCTTGTTTGTGCAGATATCAAAAATTATTATTCTTTTGCGTGCAAGTATCATAGCAGTTGTGAACGCGGCCGGAGCCTTACAATTTCATGACATGTGATTCAAGTTGGCATAATTGAATTAGAAACTACAGTCGCGTGTACAAAAGCTCTGCGGTTCTCTAGGATATTAAAAAATAGCAAAAAATAATTAATATTCTAGGCCTGAGACAATTTTCAGGCCTAATCTAATATTCTAATCAAATATTCTAATCGAAAATTTAACGTCAAGCTATCAATATTGGGTCGCCAAACTATTGGATCTTTTTATGCTGTAGCATTGCTAAATTGTTTCAATTTACCTAGCTGCCATTGTAGCATTGCTATATAGGTTCAATTTACCTAGCTGCCATTGTAGAATTGCTAAATTGTTTCAATTTACCTAGCTGTCATTGTAGCATTGTTATATTGTTTCAATTTACCTAGCTGCCATTGTAGCATCGCAAAATTGTTTCAATTTACCTAGATGCAATTGTAGCATTGCTAAATTATTTAATGTGTGTTTACATTTTGCATGTGCCGAATGCATATCTTAAGAGCTGTGAAAAACTCTAAAAGATGCATAAAATGTTTCATTCACTACGCTGCGATCTAAAATAACATCGTCAATACACAGGCATTGACGATGTTAATATTTTGCTGAATATTACGACGCTGCCAGCTTATTCATGGACTGTCCCAGAAGCCGATTTGTATGAAATTCATGAGTCTGACTTGACGCATCTGATGAATAGTGAGTCGGATATACAAGTTTGATACAGAAATCAACACTGGTCCATGCAGCCTTTTAAATATCTTCTGCTCCCGTCTTAAATATCTTCTGCTCCCGTCTTAAATATCTTCTGCTCCCGTCTTAAATATCTTCTGCTCCCGACTTAAATATCTTCTGAGTCGATGGTAGAGAGTCGATGGTAGAGAGCCGATGGTAGAGAGTCGATGGTAGAGGCTATCGTAGACGTGAAGAGTCTAAAATAAATCCATGTTCGTCTTTTCTCTTCTTCAGGTTCCATTACAAAATAAGTTGGTATAGAATAAATACGATAGGTTCACTTCTGGAAACCATTCCATGGGTTTGTACTTATGTTATGATTAATCTTCGTGCCATTATATAGGTTTCAATAATCTTTCCGTTAGTGTTTTACGGACGAAAAATTTCGTGCATAAGAAAATGCGAGGAGTACTGACGAAATTAATGGCCCCAATAAATTTTAAAGTTACATATATTGTTTAATTTTAGGCGGCGAGATTATGAAGCGTGCAGCCACCAGGAATTCTGCAATATTACCATCCGTGGCACAGAGGAGAATAAATGGGTTGTTTTGTCCAAGTATAGACACACTTCTGAGACACACTCCTCACAGCACCTGCGTAGAGCAGATGTTGCTCTGATTTGTTCTTTTGTCACGCCAAACTGGCTCAGGATGACCAGTACGAGATTAAAAAGTGCATAGCTCTTTGAAAAAATCTCATCTATTTTTTTAGTGTAGACGCTAAAAAACTGTTCATTTATTCTATTTATCTTACCGATGGCAATGATCTATAGGAACGATCGTAATTATTTAGTTCAATAAATAATCCATCAATGCAATTTCTTTAATATTTTTTTTATCAATGATACTTCTGAAATTATTTGGTAGAGAAAGAATGACTGAAGGCAAAAATTCTCTTAAACGTCTTAATTTATAATGAAAATATATGAATTATATATTAAATATATATATATTATATGAATTTTTATACTAAATAAAATATATAACTCAGTACTCACTGCAGTGAGTGACATAGAGTGCATTTTCTCGTCGACGACAACGTGAAGTCACGGACGGACAGACGGACGGACGGACATGACGCGCACATTAGTGCATTTTTCCATAAATGAGAAAAAAAGAGCTATTAAGTATAATGGTTTTATTCTAGTGAAATAACTAGTTGGGGGAATATTACTTATTTCAACACTAGCTTGCACGTGCATTAGTCGCATTCGAAAGTCGATCGTCATTCTCTGTATCATCGACGTCGACTGAATAGTTGATATGGACAAGCCCAAGCTAGAGCGATGAGTGTATGGACATTATTATATTAATTTAATACTTAAATTTACATCTCTGTATGTCCTCATGCCCGTCGAACATTAAATTTGAATGTGTGGAAATTTATACATGTCAGGCGGAGGCATTTACCTAGAACAAATGCATTAATGTGGTTCTGATTCTTTTATTGGTTTTTATGTTTCAACAGACTCGATAAGCGCAGCGTTTCCATTTTATTCCGGTTCTGTATTTTATACTTTTCATACTGTATCTCAATTACCACACCTTAATTTACAAGCAACTGACATCCATAACTCTTCTATCGGCATTAAACTTGCAAATTCACTCTGATAAACTGACACGATATCGGTTAGTGTGAGATCTTGAGCCAGCATATTTTGGCCTTTAACTTCTGAATTTACAACATCGCTACCTAGAACCTCATCAGAATCATTAGTCAATTGACTATTAATTCTAGTTAATAGTTCATGATATGTGAGGCTTATCAATGAAGAAAATAGTTAGCAAAATGGACCCTTTTGTTGCAATGAGAATCCATTGTACGATATGTTTATTAGAAGCAGACGAAAAATTTGCCCAGAAAAAAGTGTGGCGATTTTACAAATAGGACTTGAATTCTTTGACATTTTGAGAACGGAGGATGAAGTTAGTTACTGAAAACGTTATCAATGAAGGTGATTCGGAATACTCAAACAGAAGGAAACATAAAATAGAATTATAAAAAGATATTAGACTTTCATTCAGCACACGAATATTAAACAGTAAATTTCGTGAGAGATGCGATCAATCTTTTAGCGATGATGCCAATTGCGGTTCGAATAAAAAGTTAAGACGAGAAGGCAGCCATACAACGGGAAGCAGAAGCCACCGCACTCCTCAGATTTTAGTGAGCTATTTACCTTAAACTTTATGATAAACTTAAACCAGTAACAACTTACAACTAAACTTAAACCAGTAACAAGTAACGGAGATGGATTTGAGTAACGACTACGGCCATGCTGATGCACTACCTTCAACGCCTTTTATATTCCGCCCACTAGCAACTCTGAAAAATGAAGTAAGTTACATAACGCTCGGACCTTTAGCTACTTCTTCTCGCTATATGGTGCTGCTACCACTGGACTACAGTGGAATTTTTAGGCTTACTGCGCCTAACGCTGACCAATTGGGAATACCGTACTCTTTATAATAAATATTAATATAATAATAGCGGTTTCAGCGTTTAGTAGGCCGTAGCTAGGCCTGTCGCTTATTCTCAACATCGCAGAACATTCACTGTATTTCGCGGTCTCGCTCTACGTAGAACCTCCCTATGACTAACTTTGAAGTACAAAATTTTCTGTAAAATTTATGGATCTTTGACCAATATTAGAGATAACCTATGTCAACCACGACAAATAACAAATAATATTAACATGAATGTAACAGGCTGAAAGTTGCACTTTCACTGATTTGATTTTTTGGTTCAAGTTCAAAGTTTAAAGCGGTGAGTTGTGGGTTCGATCCCAGCTTTCTCTGAAAGTTCCGGTAAAAATCTGCGAAGTGGCTGGGCGGCTAAGTCCAGTAGATATTGGAGCAGTGAGTTGTATGTTCGAGACCGCAACAAACTGAGATAAATTCTAAGACTTTCAGAATGGGCGACAGGCTCAATGGCCTAATCTTCTACACTGACACCACTATTATTATTATTTTCATTGTTATAATAATAATTATTATAATTATTATTATTAATATTATCATTATTATTATCATTATTATTATTATATTCTTGATTATTATTATTGTGACAGATAATTCGTGGAATTTGTTCCGAAGTTCATTGAACGTCACTCGGAGTGGTGGACGTGTATTCCCACCTGGGACAATGAAGAATAAATCAGGCGTTCATTAAACTTACATTGTAACGCCACACATTCTGGATGATCTTACAGCCATTGAAACTTTGCATAGAAGTGAAGTATTATCCTGAAGACCTTAATATCATTGATTACAGTAAAAATATTATAGTGCAGCAAAACTATTTTGAATGGAGGTGTAAAGTTAACCGGGCAAGGGTTTTATTGGAATAAATCGCAATGTAGAAAATCTTGATAAGTCATTATATAGTTACAAATAAAATGAAATTCGTTAGTAACTGGCCCCACAATTTTTCAAATAACATTCATTCCAAAATGAGCTAGCAGGAAACTTGGTTTATTTTCGGTGCTTAAAATAGCCACTTAAAGTCCTCGTAGTTGTGCCAGTTTCCATTTTTCCATTCCAAGGCCGTTTTTCGTAGAGTTTCTGTGCCATATAAAAATTGATCACGTGAAAAACTCAAAATGTCGAAATTGCTCGTACCAAATTGTGAATTCTTCCGACATTTTCGGCCACGTATGAGGTCCATGACAGACCCTTCTTTTGACATGACAGACCATGACATTTTCATATCATGGTCATGACAGACCATGACATTTTCAGTTGCGACCGCAGGGTCGCATCTGAATTGCGTCACAGTTCCGGAGCCTTCCACACAAAGTTTGTCCGACTTTGTATGATCAATTAAAACTTTTTGAGACACAATAAACTGCAGAAGGCCTTTCATCATGCCCCACAGGTCCTCTGGAAATTGTATGAATTCTGTAATTCCCCAAAGTTTAAAATTGCCTCGTCTTGAAACTACCAGGCGACTTTTGAATGTCAAGACAAATTTTCGTCCGATGATATTTGAAATTCCTCAGTATTATTTCATCTATCCATTAAATCAATTATTTTTATTATGCCGTTGATACTTCTATTATGCTTGAGAATGGAACAGATGTCGATGAGTTAAAATAACTGTAATGTTTTTATGCCACAAAATGAAATATATTTGCAAGGAATATTCGACGCACTCTGTCTGATGCGAATAAGTAGTTTGACGCTTATTTAGCAACACTGTTTGGGTTCAAAAATGACCAATTTATTGCTTGGGTGAAAATCATATTTATTGTAGATAAGAAAAATTTTTTATGGTTTTTTATTTATTGTACATGTACATATTTATTGTACATAAGAAAAATTTTTTCGATAACATTGAGCGAAAACACAAGAATAAATGCAATAAAGAATAGTATTAAGAACAAGCGTTAAAAAATCCCCGAAGCCAAGCCACAAAAAATCACCGGGGTAAAAAATTCCCGAAAACACCTAATAAAAAATTCCTAAGCTATGCTATAAATAATCCCAGTAGACATGCAGTAAAAAATCCCGTCCTTTAACCAACGCATCGTAGGTTAAAATCAATCTCCACATCGACATGCACCAGCAGAGAGAAATTTCTACTAACCAACACAAATCTACACTCACTCATCCGAATCTGCACTAACCTACATCAATATTCACAAACTTAGTCCAATATGTGCTAATTCTACACCAATCTAACCCAAAAAAATCTTCACCAACCCACACCAATCTGCCTAACCTACACCACTCTGACACTGACCTCAACCAATAATCTGCTCCAACCCACGATAAAATGTACTAGCCCATACCAATCTGCACTAACCTAACATCAATCTTGACTAAGCCACGCCAGTCTGCACTAACCCACACCAATCTGCACAATCCAACTCCAATATCCTCTAACCCAGGCCAATCTATATTAATGCCCGCATCGCCGTTTTATTACCTTTCTTTTTCACACGAGTGACAATAATTGTTTCATTCCTTAGCATGCGTTCCTGAACATTGAACCAAGAAACGAAAATCCAGTCAAAACTAAAAGTATATCATTTAAAAATAATTTATATTTTTGTTCATCAAATGATGGTAAGTAAAATTTTCATATTTGTTTGACGTCTCGGAAATGAACTGTTTGCCCAGGACTTCCACGCAAAATTTATTGATGAATATTAGTTTATTTCGATTAAAATAAGATTGAATATTTTATTACAAAATGTTAGTGTTTCTTGCCTCGTTATACATCTCATGAACAAGAGTTTCAGAACGCCTTACACTTCGCTTTATGTGACGGCAAAAATTAAAATTGAAATCCCAAGCAAGCAAAAACATTCCATGTGATAGACTCCCGGCTCATGGAAAAATCCCTCGGAAAGTTGCTTCATTAGTTAAAGACTCCGGTATGTTTTAATTTTTGACCTTGGATGAATGGATGAATGTATACGCTGCCCATTGAAAAGTATGTGGATATTAAAAGTTTGCCTTGCAGTGCAATACGAAGCTTTTTCAATCCGTGTACGTGTTTTGGGTGGATGGGATTTATCTTCGATGCAAATTATATCGAACAAATTGCATCTGTCTATCATAACACATAATAATACTGTTTGACTGGTACTTGGATTTATTTATATCGCATCATGCACTGATATCTATCAATCTGGTATCTCAATAGTAACATAGACTTGCATTTATATGGTATCATAACTTGGTATCTATATCGTATCCCAACCTGATATCTATATCTTATCACTGCCTAATATGTCTATCGTATCATGGTCTTATTTCGATATGATATTGCAACTTTTCGTCTATATCGTATCGTTATATTTCATTTATATGGTATCATAGCCTAATATTTATGAGCATATCTTTTTATAATCTGTAATTTACAGTATATCGTAGCGCGAGCTGGACAAGAAAAATAACTAGCATTCTAACGCGACTCTGAGTTTGAGTGCTAGGATCTAACTTACTGAGAAAGGTTAAAATAATTTTTCTAAAACATTTTTTAGCTCAGTTAGATAGTAATGTTAGCGTATTCGTTGCTCTAAATTAAAATTTATCACAGTTTATTATATATGTATAGCTAGTAACTTATTCAGACTTCTTTTTATCGCTGCAATTAATGTTGCTTGTTAGGGACCACAAAACAGCATCGCATCGCGGTGTGATTTAAATAAAGAAAGTAAGATTGAGTTTTTCTATATTATAAAAGAATTTAACAATTATTCAAGCATAATTATTTTTACCGCCACTCAGAAAAGCACCGGAGCGGGACACTTCATTTAAAATGTATTGTCTGTGGCGACCAGAAGTCGACAATGTGAAGAAAAAACTTACGACCACCTTTAATAATTGAAACAAAAGTTGTTAAGTGAAGACGAACGAAAGTAAATCGAGAAGAAATTTCTTTTTTGAACAGACAAAACTGTAAAGTGTTTCTCATTAAAATGTTATAATAAAGGTAAGAAAATAAGTTTTTATTCAAAAATGACTAATTTCAATCAAGATAGAAGAACAACAAAACTGGCAGGAGCCAATCATTTGATGATGAGTTGCGGATCTTGATTTTCTAGTGGAAATCTGGCAAGAATTGTTATCTATAGCGAGGCAGGTCTTCACTGGATCTATAGTGATGCATACTGTACACAATACTGCACACATACATACTGTACACAATACTGTAGACCTGCACACTGTACACAATACTGTACACAATACCGTACACAATACTGTACACAATGCTGTACACAAGAAAAACCTGATAGCAAATGATACCATAAGGATCATAAGTAACCATTACATTTCATGCCTAAGGGAAATGTGAGACAATGCTCTATAACAAATCCACTAATCAGAAGCACTGTAGATGGCTCCGGAGTTCATACACTGTAACGTAAGTAACAAACGAAGGCTTCAGATACGAGATGAGTATTGATACTGAACAATCCTGCAAATCAATTACAGTGTAGATGGTGTCTCTTTAAGCCTCACGTACAGGTTAAAATTATCAGTGTGTCTAAATACCAACAGAGATGTCGGCATGATATGCTGGACGGACTACAAAGATTCCATATGAAGCAGTATTATTCATTAAAGCAGTATTATTGAAGCAGTATTATAATTCATTCAGCAGTAGCATATGAAGCAGTATTATTATTCATTCTTCATTAGCTGTATTTCCATATGAAGGAAAGACTCTAGCTTGTGAATGGAAGAATTCATCGCACGTGTAGGGTAGAGAATCGAAATCTGATCTTCGTATTTTTATTCGCTGCAGAAATGGTGACTTTATTGTTGCAGGGCGGGTGCAGGTGGGGAAAACTTCAATGAAAAGAGGAGGGGAATATTCTAGGAAAGAAAGGAAAGGAGGTGGGAAAGACTCTAGGAATGAAAGGAAAGGAGGTGGGGGAGGACTCTAGGAAAGAAGGGAAAGGAGGTGGGGGAAGACTCTAGGAAAGAAAGGAAAGGAGGTGGTAAAGACTCTAGGAATGAAAGGAAAGGAGGTGGGAAGACTCTAGGAAAGAAGGGAAAGGAGGTGGGGGAAGACTCTAGGAAAGAAGGGAAAGGAGGTGGGGGAAGACTCTAGGAAAGAAAGGAAAGGAGGTGGGGAAGACTCTAGGAAAGAAAGGAAAGGAGGTGGTAAAGACTCTAGGAATGAAAGGAAAGGAGGTGGGCAAGACGCTAGGAATCTAGGAAAGAGAGGAAAGGAGGTGGGGAAGACTCTAGGAAAGAAAGGAAATGAGGTGGGGAAGACTCTTGGAAAGAGAAGGACAGGAGGAAAGAATGCCTCGTGGAAAAAAGAGGAAATTGAGAAAAAAGACTCTCATGAAAGAAAAGAAAGGTATGAAAAAAAATCATGGGAAAGAAATGATAGGATTAAATAAAAAATCACAGGAAAAAATAAAATTGAGTTGGGAAATACGTCTAGGAAAGAACGGAGATAAGGAAAAAAGTTTAATATGAAAGAAAGGAAAGAAAGAAAGAATGAATAAATTGGAATGAAGATTCCCAGGATTTTTGGCAGAGCGCCTCCCGCTGAAGGGTCGAGGGGAGGCTCGAGCTTGTCAAAAATTCGAGGCCGCTGAGGCGCTGCGACTTATCGGATTATCTGCCGAATTCTTGAGATTTTTTCTGAATATTTACAGAAACGCGAGAGATTTCTGGGATATTTATCAACGTTGAAAACAAGGGTAGTAGTTAACGAAGAGAAAAAATTAGTATTCAGGTACAGATTTAAACTGCAGGACGGTATATGATTAGAGACTGAATACAGACAGTTTTGAACAGTCACTGCAGGAAATTGTTTTGAAAGAATCACATTTTTGGATAATCTTATTATTCAAGCGATGTTGAATTTCTGGATCAGGAACGAATTTTAAATGATTATTTTTCTCGCTATGTTTTAGAACAATGTTTTGAAATAAATCATCATCATCAGCATAGACGTACGTTTTAATTTATCCACCCACGTTGATGCATCTTTACCAGTTTGTATTTAAAACTTAAGTGTACTTATACCTCTTAAGTTTTCCTCTTTGCCTCAAATGTGCTGTTATTGTTAGCTGTGTACTGTTAGCTTTCAAGTTTAATTTTATCTCTCAAGTTTATGTTTTCGTCTCAAGTGTACTTTTACTGTCTCTCAAGTGTGCTTTTAACCCTCAAGTTAACTTTTACTAATTTATTCCAGTTTTACATCCCTAGTTTATTTTTCTTCTCTTTTACTTATACCCATCAAGTTTCCTACAACTCCTCGGGTTTACTTTAACTCCTTAAATTTACTTTGAGCCCTTCTTTACTAGCCACTCAAGTTCATTTTACCACTCAAGTTTACTTTACCACTCAAGTTTAATTTACCAATCAAGTCTACTTTACCACTCAAATGCACTTTACCACTCAAGTTTACTTTACCATTCAAACTCACTTTATTACTCGTTTACATCAACCTCTTTAACTTTACTTTAATTTTAGCGCAAGAAGTTGCTTTTACCCACGTATTGTAATTGTATTGTTTCCCCTCAGATTTACTGTTAACCCCCAAATTTGTTTTACTTCTCCTGTTAGGCCAACGACCGCAGTGGAGCTGTTGCTTATGTTAGAAATTTTTGCTATGGATTAGATTTTCAAGGTGTTATGAGTAAAGGTAAATAAAATAGTCTAGTGAAATTGCAATTACATCCATTAATATTGTTTGATCAAATAAACAATTGAAAATTTTTCAATATTTCCTACTCGAGAAGTGAACAGTTGTGCCAATTATAATTAATGCAATGTACAAATCATTTGTGGTGAAAACAATGCCTAATAAATTCTGGAATGCCAAATAGTAAAACTAGGCAAGTTATACTTTACTAATTCCGTATATTCCGACGATATAACTCTGCCAGTTATACTGATTTAAAAATTACTACAGGTAGTATCTATCCTGCAGTAATGCTACTACGAGTATTAACTGAATCCTGCGGTAATACAGCATTTGAAAACTACAGAGTGAAAAAATATCCTGCAATTTTACGAAACAATAAATATAGTATGTGGAATGATGCTCCAGTCGAAAATTTATGGGCCCGAAATACACAAACAGAATACCATTAATTAACAACTGTTTTTTATGCATGTATATACTTCTTAAGAAATTGGATGTGTTCCATTCTGTATACTTTTCAAACATCTGCCAGGCATTCTGTATACTTTACACGTAAAATTTTGCCGGTCATTCTGTATACTTTATACGTAAAATTCTGCCGGTCATTTTGTATGCTTTTCACGTAAAATATCAGCCACTCATTCTGTATACTTTTCACATAAAATATCTGCCAGTCATTCTGTATACTTTTTACATAAAATATCTGCCAGTCATTCTGTATACTTTTCACATATATATGTATTCTAATTGTGTGTCTCGCATTGCAAAAAAAATCACGTTTGAGCAGTCACGATGAACTAGAAATGCAAATTCACTGCATTCAAATGAGAACAATAAGACAATTCACATTATGTATTCAGAGATCTATGAATAATTTCGGCGCTCCTCTGTTGTGCAGCTAATGTTTTTATTAATATTTAGAATTAAGTGTTTAAATGTCACTTAATCAGTCTGATCAAAATTTCTGAATCAAAGAACTCACAAAAGTTAAATACCAATCTTCTTGATTCCAGATAAGTTCTGGAGGCATAAAAATAATGGCTAGTGCCTAAAATGTTTATTAAATAAAATACGGCTCGGTGTACACAGCATTCGTAAGGGAAACCTGGAATGAACTTCAGACGTTCAGAATAGATATTATTTTGCCATGAATTATTTATTATGCCTCAAGAACAATGCCTGCAAATTATAATATATATCTTATAGTAAATCGTAATGATTGCGCTTGAACAGGTATCGCAATGATTACGGATTTCTGTCCATGCTGGGCGAAAATTACAAATTTTCTTCTTCATTTCTCTAAGCTTTGATTAATTAATTCGAAATAACCAACAATAGAATCGTCAGTGATATTGCAGACTTTTTAGTAGTATTAGATAATTTTTTAGCAGTCGGAAACTATAAAGAGTCTCAATTAATTTTTTCCACACACTTTCCATCTAATTTGTTCACGGAAGCGGAATTCAAAGAAGCTGAAGCTTCCAGCTTTGAGTCTTTTTTTTTAAATTCGTCAATAATACCATTCAATTCTATCCAGTTCAATAAGTAAGGTTGAAAAATACCTACTGACAGATTATTTTACACGATTTATCTAGCCGTGTTTCTGAAATTTTAATTTTATTTTGCTTGGGGAATCAGATATTACATTACATTTCGCGGTCTTATACATGAAATTCTGGCACTATGAATCTTATTGGCGTGGCCGATAAGTGTGAAGTTACGTTAACATGGGAGGTGCCTGAGAGGAAACTGGGTCGGTCTTTTGGAAGTTATTACATGACTTACGATTTATTGTATGCTGTCAGTATATACGATTATTTAAGTTCATTTTACGCATTAGTTAATGCGGAAAAGTATTACTAAATAATTCATTATATAGGATTCCGGCTTTTAATATTGTTGCAGAAGAACGAAAAAAAAGCAAATTAAAAAATGTTAAAACAATTTGACAGAAGTATATCAATCCCGAATAAATCTGTTAAAAAATATACAATATTGTTAGAAATCAAATAACGTTGATGACCATCTTAACTTAGGTTAATAATTGCCATAAACATCGTTACGAACACATTTTTCGTGTGATATTTTGAATATATACCAAAGAAAAAATTTGTATCAATATCAATCAAAAATAAAAAAATTTGTATCAATACCAATCAAAAAAAAATATCAATCAAAATTGAAAATAGAAAAGCATTGTTCAACATTTGGCCAAACGAGTGTTTGGTTTATAGCAGCAGCTGTGCATTTGAGCAGCTGTAGATTAGCATAATGCAGCGCTGCCGCCGTCAAACTTTGCCAGAACTTTTATGGAACTTTCGCCGCTGCGGCAATACCAGAAGTTATGGCTCCTTTTACCATTTAAAATGATACTCGGGGTATAAAATGTTTTTCAGGAAAGAAAAATTAAAGAAATGGATTTGAAGAGACAAAACGCAGCTGTTTTGGATTAAGACAAAATTTTGGAAGACAAAAAAAATGTCAGCGATAGATCTGCTTTGAGAAAGTTAAAGCAAAAGATTCGATCTTGAATAAAATTAGGCATAAGGTGAATAGAGAGATCATTTTGAAAAATTTGAATTCCATAAAATTATATATGATCCATTCTGGGAGAACTCCGTTAAATTTGAAAATACGGTGCGAAAAAATATAGTACATATACTCGGAAATGGAACATGGTTTGTTAGGCTCTTGAGAAGTTGCGAAGAATTTTTTCCATGTGATAATACTTCAAAAGACATTTTTGATTTTCATGAATAAGTGTTGAGTAGGTTAATATGTGAACAATGGTTTAAATATTCCGTCACATCATGCCAGTTCGAATCGAGCGAAGTCGACTTGCTCACATAATACTATATGGGTTTTGGAACAGCCCGGTTATGTGGTATACATAATATTTGCATAATGCTTTTGTGTATTAAAAAAAAATAAAGATTACCGAAGACATCTTTATTTCCAAATTTTTTAAGATATGTTTGTCTTCCATTGCTACCACATTCAACGCTGACCTCTGGACCCGACCGTGCTAAACATGAGATGCAGCCGTTGATGACATCAATAAGAATGCAAATGTCATCTCGTTGAATGGGAGAGAACTGCAAATGTGTTTAAGTCAGTCTTCTTGTTAATGCTAGTCAGCTCTGATTGATGCAAATCAGCTTTAATTTATGTCATTAATCCCTGACTGACAATTCATTCCTGTCAGCCGTCGTTGACGCTAGCCAGCCCTCATTGATATTTGATGCTAATCAAGAACCTCTTGGCTAGCACTAGAATGTTTCTGAAACTTCTTTTGAACAATTCCTTCCCCCTTGCCTGTGTTGAACTGAAGGCCGGCAGTCCCGTTTGAGTATTTAATCAATGTTGTCTGCCTTGCTCGTGAAGATTAATTCATTTCTACAGACGCTTTCGGTAGATGGCGAGAGATATCTCGTTTGGAGTTAACTTGGAACTGAAGGTCAAAAGAATATAATTTTCATCCCATTTTATTGAGTATTTTATTCGAAAATCAAAGGTAAATGAGACTTCGTTGAAAATTGTTCGAATGCGTGCGGTCAATTCCTGTGAAAAATTCTGCGATCTAAGAAAATGAGAAGTTCAAGACTTTCAGCCGCTGATTTCGTGTGTCATTTGACCCTTATATTTTTTCCCATGAAACTACCCAAAATAGCTCCTACTGGGCGGCTAATTGTGAGATGCGGCAATTTCACATCTGAATCATCTCTAATCCGGGACTGGCAACCGATACCAGACTGTCTGCCGCGGCTAAATTTTGACAGGGATGGTGCTGCTACCGCCGGACTACATTGGAATTTTTAGCTTTACTGGGCCTAATGCTGTTCAATCGGTAAAGCCGTACTGTTTGAAGTACAAAATGGTACTGTAAAGTTGTGGAACTATGTCCAATAATTAGAGATGACCTATGAAATAAGAATGAAAAATGAGAAAAAATATTAACATGAATGTAACAAGCTGAAAGTTGCACTTGCACTGATTTAATTCTATGGTTTGATTTTATGGTTCAACTTCAAATATTCAAGCGGTGAATTGTGGGTTCGATCTCAGCTTTCTCTGAAATTTCTGGTAAAAATCTGCGAAGTGGCTGGGCGGCTAAGCCCAGTAGATATTGGAGCAGTGAAGTGCGCGTTCGAGATCGCAACAAGCTGAGATAAATTCTGCAACGTTCAGAATCGAGACGTAAGAATCGTTTTTCATTCAACTTAAATTGCAATGCCACACATTCTGGATGATCTTGCATCCACTGAAACTATGTATTGAAGTGAATGATAATCCTAAAGACCTAAATATCATTGATTACAGTAAAAATATTGTAGAGCAGCAAAACTGTTTTGAATGGAGGTGTAAACTTAACTGAGCAAGAGTCTTATTGGAATAAATCGCACTGTAGAAAATCTTGATAAGTCATGAGTTACAAATAAAATGAAATTCGTTCGTAACTTGCCCCACAATTTTTCAAATAAACTTCATTCCAAAAAAAGCTAGCAGAAAACTTGTTATTTCGGTGCTTAAAATAGCCAATTAAAGTCCTCGCAGTTGTCCCAGTTTCCATTTTTCTATTCCAAGGCCGTTTTCCGTAGAGTTTCTGTGCCATAAAAAAATTAAACAAGTGAAAAATCAAAATTTCAAAATTGCTTGTACAAAATTGTAAATTCTTCCAACATTTTCTGCCACCTATGAGGTCCATGACAGACCCTTCTTTTGACATGACAGACCATGACATTTTCAGTTGCGACCGCAGGGTCGCATCTGAATTGCGTCACACTTCCGGAGCCTTCCACGCAAAGTTTGTCCGACTTTGTATGATCAATTAAAACTTTTTGAGACACAATAAACTGCAGAAGGCCTTTCATCATACCCCGCAGGTCCTCTGGAAATTATATGAATTCTGTAATTCCACAAAGTTTAAAATTGCGTCGTCTTGAAACTACCAGGCGACTTTTGAATGTCAGGACAAATTTTCGTCCGATGATATTTGAAATATCTCAGTATTATTCCATCTATTCATTAAATCAATTGTTTTTATTATGCCGTTGATACTTCTATTGTGCTTGAGAATGGAACAGATGTCGATGAGTTAAAATAACTGTAGTGTTATTATGTCACAAAATGAAACACATTTACACGGAATATTCGATACCCTCAGACTGATTTTCAGAGAACCAATTTGATTCAGGTTAAGCATTCAATCAATTTTTGTGCGAAGAAGTAGTTTTGACGCTTATTTATTAACGGAGTTTTGGTTCAAAAAGGATCAATTTATTACTTTGGTGATTTCCACGCAAAATTTATTGATGAATATTAGTTTATTATGAATAATAATATTGAATATTTTGTTGAAAAATTCCAATGTTCCTTGCCTCGTTATACATCTAATGAACAAGAGTTTCAGGACGGCTCACACATCGCTTTATGTGACGGCAAAAATTAAAATTGAAATCCCCCGCAAGCAAAAACATTCCACGTGAAAGACTCCCGGCTCATGGAAAAATCCCTCGGAAAGTTGCTTCATTAGTTAAAGAACTCAGTATGTTTTAATTTTTGACAGCAACTTGGATGAATGGATGAATGTTTACGCTGCCCATTGAAAAGTATATGGACATTAAAAGTTCGCCTTGCAGCGCAATACGAAGCTTTTTCAATCCGTGTACGTGTTTTCGGTGGACTTGATTTATCTTTGATGCAAATTATATCGGACAAATTGCATCTTTGTATCACAGCGCGTAATCATACTGTTTGACTGGTACTTGGGTTTATTTATATCGTATCATGATCCGATATCAATCAATCTGGTATCTCAATAGTAACAAAAACTTGCATTTATATGGGATCATAACTTGGTATCTATGTTTTATTACTGCCTGTGATATTTATACCTTATCACTCTTTTATATCAATATGATATCACAACTTTTCGTCAATATTGTATCGTTGTCTTTTATTTATATGGTATCATAACCTAATATTTACGAGTATATATTTTTATAATCTTTTATCTACATTGTAGCGCGAGCAGGATAATAAAAATAACTATCATACTAACGCGACTCCGACATAAAGTGCTAGTATCTAACTTACTAAGAAAGGTCAGAGTAAAATTTCTAACATTTTTGAGCACAGTTAGATAGTATTGTTAGCATATTCGTTGCTTTAATTAAAATTTATCACAGTTTATTATATATGTAAAGCTAGTAACTTATTCAAACTTCTTTTTTCCGTTGGAATTAAAGTTGCTTGTTAGGGACCACAAAACAGCATCGCATCGCTGTGTGATTTAAATAAAGCACGTAAGATTGAGTGCTTTTATAATATTAAAAGATTTAACATTTTTACCGACACTCGGAAAAGCTCCAGAGCGGGACGCTTCATTCAAAATGTATTGTCTACGGCAACCAGAAGTCGACAATGTGAAGAAAAAAACTTCAGACGACCTTTAATAATTAAAACAAAATTTATTAAGTGAAGATGAACGAAAGTGAATCGAGAAGAAATTTCTTTTTCGAACAGACAAAACTGTAAAGTGTTGCTCATTAAAATGCTATAATAAATGTAAGAAAATTAGTTTTTATTCAGAAATGACCAGTTCCAATCAAGAGAGAAGAACAACAGAACTGGCAGGAGCCAATCATTTGATGATGAGCTGCTGCTCTTGATTGTCTAGTGGAAATCTGGCAAGAATTATTTTCTATAGCAAGGTAAGTCTTCGCTGGATCTATAGTGATGCATTCTGTTCACAATACTGTATATATGCATACTGTTCACAATACTGTACATATGCATACTGTACACAATACTGTACACAAAGTGCACAATAAACCTGATAGCATATGTTACCCTATAATTATATAACATTACATATATAAATAAACATTACATTAATTATATAACATTACATTAATTATATAACATTAATTAATTAATTATATAACAAAACATTAATTATATAACATTAATTAATTAATTATATAACAAAACATTAATTATATAACATTACATATATAAATAAACATTACATTAAATGACTGTAAGACGAATGTAAAAAAAATTGCTTATAACAAACCCATTGATCAGAAGCACTGTAGATGGCTCCGGAGTTTATACACTGTAACGTAAGTAACAAACGAAGGCTTCAGATGCGAGATGAGTATTGATACTGAACAATCCTGCAAATCAATTACAGTGTAAATGGTGTCTCTTTAAGCCTCACGTACAAGTTAAAACAATCAGTGTGTAGAAATATCAACAAAGATAACGGCATGATATGCTGGACAGACGTCAAAGATTCCATATGAAGCAGTATTATTCATTAAAGCAGTGTTATTGAAGCAGTATTATAATTCATTCAGCAGTAGCATATAAAGCAGTATTATTATTCATTCTTCATTAGCAGTATTTCCAAATGAAGGAAAGACTCCAGCTTGTGAATGGAAGAATTCATCGCTCGTGTCGGGTAGCGATTCGAAATCTGATCTTCGTATTTTTTATTCGCAGCAGAAATGGTGACTTTATTGTTGCAGGGCGTGAGAAATACTCCTGGGGTGCAGGTGAAAAAAACCCTCATGAAAAGAGGAGGGGAATATTCTATGAAAGAAAAGAAAGGAGGTGGGGAACACTCAAGGAAAGAAAGGAAAGGAGGATCAGGAAGTCTCTAGGAAAGAAAGAAAAGGAGGTGGGGAAGACTCTAGGAAAAAAAGGAAAGGAGGTGGGGAAGACTCGAGGAAAGAAAGGAAAGGAGGTGGGGAAGACTCTAGGAAAGAGATCAAAGGAGAAGAAAAGACTCTCAGGAAAGAAAAGAATAAGATGGGAAAGAATCATGTAAAAAAAGGGTAGGGAGAAATAAAAAATCATAGGAAAAAATAAAATTGAGGTGGAAAATACCTCTAGGAAAGAACGGAGAGAAGGAAGAAAAGTTTATTAGGAAAGGAAGAACGGAGATAAGTAATAAAAGTTTACTTGGAATGAAAGGAAAGAAAGATAGAATGAATAAATAGGAAAGAACGGAGAGAAGGATGAAAAGTGTACAAGGAAAGAAAGGAAGAATAAATAAATAGGAAAAAACGGAGAGAAGGAAGAAAGTTTACTAGGAAAGAAAGGAAAGAAAGAAGGAATGAATACAATGGAATGAAGATTCCCAGGATTTTTGGCAGAGCGTCGCCCGCTGAAGGGTCGAGTGGAGGCTCGAGCTTGTCAAAAATTCGAGGCTGCTGAGGCGCTGCGACTTATCGGATTATCTGCAGAATTCTTGAGATTTTTTCTTAATTTTTACAGAAATCCGAGAGATTTCCGGGATATTTATCTACGTTGAGAACAATGGTAGTAGTTAACGAAGAGAAAAATTTATTATTCAGGTACAGCTTTATACTGCAAGACGGTATATGATTAGAGACAGAATATAAAAGTACAGTTCTGAACAGTCAGTGCAGAAAATTATTTTGGAAGAATCACATTTTTGAATAATTTTATTATTCGAGCGGTGTTGAATTTGTGGATCAGGAACGAATTTTCTATGATAGCTTCTCTCGCTATGTTTTAAACAATGTTTTGGAATAAATCATAATCATCAGCATAGATGTACATTTTATTTTTTTAATTTATCCTCCCAGGTATATGCATATTTACCAACTTGTATTTAAAACTTGTGTGTACTTTTACCTCTTAAGTTTACCTCTTTGCCTCAAATTTTTTGTCACCCCAAAAGTGTACTGCTGGCTCTCAAGTTTATGTTTACGTCTCAAGTGTACTTTAACCGTCTCTCAAGTGTGCTTTTAACCCTCAATCAAGTCCACTTTACCACTCAAGTTCACTTTACCACTCAAGTTTACTTTACCACTCAAGTTTAATTTACCACTCATGTACACTTCACCACTCAAGTGCACTTTACAACTCAAGTTTACTTTACAACTCAAGTCCACTTTACCAATCAAGTTTACTTTACCACTCAAGTTTACTCTAACACTCAAGTTTACTTTATCACTGAAGTTCACTTCACCACTCAAGTTCACTTCATCACTCAAGTTCACCTTTACCACTTAATTTTACTTTATCACTCACGTTCACTTTACGACTCATGTTTACTTTACCACTCAAGTTCACTTTACCATTCAAGTTCACTCTTCCACTCAAGCTCACTTTACCACTCAAATGCACTTTACAATTCAAGTGCACTTCTACTACACGTTTACTTTAACCTCATTAATTTTAATTTAATTGTAGCGCAAGAAGTAGCTTATACCCACGTAGTGTAATTGTACTGTTTCCCCTTCGATTTACTGTTAACCCCCAAGTTTGTTTTAACCTCTCCTGTTAGGCCAACGACTGCAGTGGAGCTGTTGCTTATGTTAGAAATTTTTGGATTTGATTTTCAAAATGGATTTTATTTTGTTAGAAATTGATTTGATTTTCAAGGTCTTATGAGTAAAGGAAAATAAAATAGTCAAACGAAATTGCAATTACATCCATTAACATTGTTCAATCAAATAAATAATTGAAAAATTGTCAATATTTCCTACTCGAGAAAGGAAGCAGTTGTGCGAATGATAATTAAAATAATTAATTAATAATAAAAACAATTAACAAGTCATATGTCATGAATATAATTCTGTCACTTTAATAATTCTGTATATTACGACTATAAAACTCTGCCAGTTATACTGCCTTTAAAAATTACTACCAGGGAGTATATTGCATTGCTGCTATTACGATTATTTACTGAATCCTGCGGTAATATAGCGATTATAAACTACAAACTACAGTGAGCGAAACAATATATGCAATTTTACAAAACTATAAATATAGTTTGTGGAATGATGCTCCAATCGAAAATTTATGTGTCCGAAATACACAAATGGAATACCATTAATTAACAACAGTTTTTTTGATGCACGTATATACTTCTTAAGAAATGAGATGTGTTCCATTTTATATACTTTTCAAACATCTGCCAGTCATTCCGTATACTTTACACATAAAACATCTGCCAGTCATTCTGTATACTTTTCACATAAAATATCTGCCAGTCATTTTGTATACTTTCCACGTAAAATATCTGCCGGTCATCCTTTATACTTTTCACGTAAAATATCTGCCAGTTATTCAGTAAACTTTTCACATAAAATATCTGCCAGTCATTCTGTATATTTTATACATAAGCTCTCTGCTAGTTATTCTGTATACTTTTCACATAAAATATCTGCCGATCATTCTGTATATTTTTCACGTAAAATATCTGCAGTTATTCTGTATTCTTTTCATGTAAAATATCTGCTAATTATTCTGTAAATTTTACACATAAACTATCTGCCAGTCTCGCAGGTATTCTGTTGTTGTCTGCCGGAAGTAATAATGCAATAATAATAATAATGGCCGCTCGTCATTTTACATTATGATTAAATGATCTTCTCGCGTAATTAAATTGCTTCGGTAATTAGCAAAATAAATTAATAAACTGCCTGAATTAGATTAAATTGGCCAAGCAAGGCGTGAACTGACTCGTGTTATGGAGGCATAAAACAGGCAGGGGTCGGCCAATCTTAGGGACTTTATTATTTTTATAATTTGAACATTATTCTTTAATTTCTATTCCACAATTAGAAAGAAAATGCATCAAGACGATTTACAATTGGCGACACAAAAATTGCTGTGATTGATTAGAGGTATTCCGTATGTTGCTTCAATTTTTATTATAATTTGATTATTATTTCTCAAATTAAATTTACAATAAAATATTAGATTAAATGAAAAGATTTATTTTTTATACACCGGAAGATACGGCGATTATTTGTGTGTTTTGCAATGCATAAACATCACGGTAGAGCAGTTATGATGAATTAGAAATGCAAATTCGCCGCATTTAAATGAGGAGAATAAAAAATAACATTTTTCAGAGATATATGAATAATTCCGGCGCTCCTTTGTTGTGCAACTTACAATTTAATTAATATTTAGAATTCTGTGTTCAAAAAGCACTTAATCAGTCTGATGAAAAATTGAAATGAATCTGATCAAAAAATCTAACTCACAAATGTTAATTGCCTATCTTTCTGATTCCCGATAAGTTCTGGAGGTATCAAAATAATGACTAGTGCTTAAAATGTTTAATAAATAAAATATGGCCCGGTATTACACTGCATTCATAAGTCAAACCTGGAATAAGCATCAGACGTTCAGGATAGATATTATTTAGTTATGAATTATTCATTACGCCTTAAGAACAATGCCATTAAATTATAATATATATCTTATCGTTAATCGTAAAGATTATGCTCGAACAATTATCGAAATAATTATGTATTTCTGTCTATGCTGGGCGAAAATGACAAATTTTCTTCTCTATTTCGTTACGCTTTGATTAAGTAATTGAAAATAACCGACAATAAATTCGTCAGGGATAGTCCAGACATTTTTTATATTATTAAATAAATAATTTTCCAGCAATCGGGAACTGTAAAGAGTCTCAATTAATTTTTTCCACGCACTGTCTAGCTAATTTGTTCACGGAAGCGGAATGCAAAGGAGCTGAATCTTCCAGGCTTCGCGTCTTATTTTGGAAATTCATCAATAATAAAATTCAATTCTATCAAGCTCAATACATAAGGGTGAAAATTACTGGCTGACAGATTTTTTACACGATTTCTCTAGCCATATTTCTGAAAATTTAATTTTATTTTGCTTGGATTTTTTTACTCATAAGTTAATGAGGAAAAGTATTACTACTGTAAATATTTCATTAGGGTTTCCGGCTTTTAATATCGGTAGCAAAAAAAAAAACAAATAAATAAAAAATAAATAAATCTGTCAAATAAAAATATTTGACAGAAGTATATCAATCCCGAATAAATCTGTTTAAAAATATACAATATTGTTAGAAATCAAATAACGTTGATGACTATCTTAACTTAGGTTAAAAATTGACATAAACATCGTTACGAACATATTTTTCGAGGTAATACTTTGAATATATATACCATATGCAAATTTTTTTGTCAAACAAATCAAAATTGAAAAATAGAAAAGCATTGTTCAACATGTGGCCAAATGAGTGTTTGGTTCATAGCAGCAGCTGTGCATTTGAGCAGCTGTAGATTAGCATAATGCAGCGCTGCCGCCGGCAAACTTTGCCAGAACTTTTATGGAACTTTCGTCGCTGCGGCAATACCAGAAGTTATGGCTCCTTTTACCATTTAAAATGATCCTCGGGGTGTAATATGTTTTTCAGGGAAGAAAAATTAAGGAAATGTTTTTAGGAGAGAAAACGCAGCTGTCTTGGAAACACAAAATTTTGGAAGACAAAAAATGTCGTCGATGGATCTGCTTTGAGAAAGTTAAATAAAAGTAATCGATAATGGATAAAGTTAGGCATAAGGTAAATAGAAAGGTCAATTTGGAAATTTAAATTCCATAAAATTATTTATGGATCCATTCTGGGAGAACTCCGTTAAATTTGAAAATATGGTGAGAAAAAATATTGTACATATACTCGGAAATGGAACTTGGTTTTTAGACACTTGAGATGCGAAGAATTATTTTGTGTGATAATACTTTAAAGGACGTTTTTGATTGCATGAATAAGTGTTGAGTAAGTTAATATGTGAATAAAGGTTTGAATATTCCGTCACATCATGCCAGTTCGAATCAAGCGAAGTCGACTTACTCACTTAATAATATATGTGTTTTGGAACAGCCCGGTTATGGGTTATTCATTGTATTTGCATAATGCCTTTGTGTATTTAAAAAAACAATAAAGAATAAACAAGATATCTCAATTTCCAAATTTTTATAAGCAATGTTTAACTTCCATTGCTACCTCGTTCA
>NW_025931711.1:0-422 GCF_000764305.2 Hyalella azteca | reverse complement strand
GATTGGCGCAGAGAGGCGCGGGTTCGATCCCAGCTCTGTGCGCCAGTTTCTGGTCAGAATCGGCGAGGAGGCCGGGCGGTTAAGAGCAGCAAAAAATTAAGCAGTGAGTTGCGAAGTTCGAGACCGCTACAAGCTGTGAAAATTCTGCGATGTTAAGAATCGGCGACAGGCCTACGGCCTAATAAACGCTGACACCGCTATTATTATTTATTATTATTATATGCGCTCGTCGCACACGCATTATAGACGCGACAACACAGCGCGCGCGCATTATATTACCGCGCATATTAGACGCGACAACACCGCGCGCGCGCATATTAGCGAACGCCGCGCGCGGTTCCCCACCACTGCATTATTATACGTTGTTAATGTGTATCCTGGATACGGCGCGCGGTCACAATAGCCAATTATTTTCCTTGTGT
>NW_025931710.1:0-630 GCF_000764305.2 Hyalella azteca | reverse complement strand
ATACCGTGAACATTACAATAGAATCGTGTATCGGAGAAGAAATTTCAAAAATTGCAGGTACCGCTTGAAAAAAAAATTAGTTGGTGCTAAAAAAGCATGTGTTAAAATCTGATCGGTGTAGTTCAAAGGAAATATTATGTTGTACTTCCATTAGAAGAAGCATTTGTTGCAATAAACTAATTCAATATATAGGATTATAATTAATACGGAAATATCTTAAAATAAACAGGATTGCTATTGAGGTTCTTAGAAATTTTATTTCAATTATTTGCTGCTTCAACTATGAGAAAATGAGTCCAATTAAGAGAAAAAATGTCGACTATATACGTGGACGAAAACTGCACATTTTTGCACCGTTCATTTCAGTCCAGCTTATTGTAGTCAAGACATTTCCTGAAGAAGAGAAATGCAGCATAAGCTTTGTGGCCGATCTGAGCTACCGCTGCCTCTAGCAGGCCTTGGCCCATCTTTCAAAAAAGTTAAGAGATCGTAAGTTCATCAGCCAATCATTGACGCTTTTCAAGCAAAATCCACCAATCAGGGACAAAGAAAATAGAGCGTAAGTACCTACGTTCACTTAGCGAGTTTTGAAAGTACGGCCCCTTTATTCTGAGGCGCTGGCAGAGACAC
>NW_025931709.1:0-5841 GCF_000764305.2 Hyalella azteca | reverse complement strand
AGCATATCCAGCTATTATGGCAGATAGCTCGTATCAGAGATACTATGAAAGGATTTTAACTCGTTAGGTTAGAATGCAAATTAGGGGACCCAAAAGTCCGTTGGTTTCAAATACAAATTTTTTCTCTCTCAAAGTATTTACAGTCTCTCCCCGTATTCTAGTACATGTATGTAAGTGAGTGAGCTTTCCATAAGTAAATTTTCTTGTTATCGAAAAATTTTCTAGGAATTTCGTTATTTGGGAGATAATAGTTCTACTCTTTTATTCATAGCAATAGTAGTTTGCTGAAATCGAAAGTTGACCAAGAATTTTGAAAAGATAACCTTCAACTAAATTCATTAAATCAGCATTGAGAACGTTTTGAAAAACGTTCACATCATCAGTTCAAACATATAAAAAATCGATTCATAGTAGAAAGAAGCCTTAATTATCTCTTTCCAATAAATGCTCAAGACGTGTATACGCTTGCATTTTTACAGAATTTGAACTGATGACTCGCGCGGTCTCTCGCATTATGCGGCGCTGTTGAGCGAGCAACTCAATGGCCGTCACTGCAGCGTGATCCGTCGGCATCGTTTCTTTCTTTCTTTTTCAGCGATTCTGAAATAAATCGAGTTTTCTTTACAAATGGACTTAGTTTCGAGTAAATTATTATAAATTGTTACTATAATTGGTATTGTTCAGTATACCAATATTGTATCTATACATTCAGAGGTGGGCAGTAGCGCGCTACATGTAGCGGCCGCTACCAGCGGCCGCTACATTTTCAGTAGCGGTAGCGGTAGCGCCCGCCACATATTTAAGTAGCGATATGAGATTTTGCCTCTACAGCGCTACCGCTGTATTTACAGATAAAGCTTTTAGATTTTACTTAATAGTATTAAATACTATTTAAAAACCAGCAAGATACATACATAATATAAATTACAGAATAAAACTGTACGAAAGATTTCGGTGTAATGTTGTCAACCTCAGCCTGTTACTAGTGTCAACATGTTAATTGATACTTGTTAAGTTGTTACCAGTTACCACTTACAGGTATTTTTTCATGTTTCAGTTTGCTTACAGTTATTTTTACACAGTTATTTTTATGTTTCACCTTCTCTACATGGATGTCAACTTTAATCTTTCAATCTCAAAAATAATCCACACATATATATATACCAAATATAAGACTGATTTTTTATATGTATATGTGGATAATTTTTGAGATTGGTAGATTAAAGTAGACATCCATGTAGGAAAGGTAAAACATATAAATAACTGTAACTTTTATTGACTGTATCTAACCCGTACTAGTTCGGTTAGATCAATTGCAATAAAGTTGCATTGATATGTTTTGAAAATGTTTTATTATCATTAAATGTTTATGAGTAAATCCCAATGGTGGAACAATAAATATTTAGAGATTTCCAATAATTTTGGTCATTGTATCGGCTAATGGAGCGGCGCTACATTTTACTGTAGCGGTAGCGCTCGCTACAATCTAGTGGGTGTAGCGGTAGCGGTAGCGCCCGCTACATTTAGAGCATGTAGCGGTAGCGGTAGCGCCCGCTACATTTAGAGCATGTAGCGGTAGCGGTAGCGCCCGCTACATTTAGAGCATGTAGCGGTAGCGCCGCTACATTTCAAAGTAGCGCTGCCCAGCTCTGTCTATACTATATATACCAATATTGATATTATATTGACGTACATAATTGGTGAACTGAGACGCAATCGTGAACTGGGGCGCAGTAAAATCAGCCTCCACGAGCCCAGATGTGCTGGCGGTCCAGGAGAGTGGACACCTTCTCGACGCGGTTAAAAAGCGGTTGAGTCATCTTATAAGTAGGGGTCGGCTTTTGATACTCCGTTCATTTCATAACTTCACAATCTTTGAACTTCCCTACTGACTTTGCATTGCTTGTGAACGAAAGGGGCATGTTATGGCGTATCTCTACTGTTACTCGTATCTCTACTGTTACTCGTATCTCTACTTTTACTTGTTCTGTTGCCTTGTACTCATTGTTGGGGGCGCAGCATTTTTGGATTTTCGGAAGTCATTAATGGGAAGCAACAGGCACGAGTGCGTGGAAGAAATTTAGGCCATTTAATGAACGACGAGGCTGCTCCTGAAGACTCCATCTATTTTCCCTCTATGACTAGTCCCTTAAGGGACGACCAAAATTTAAATTGCTTTTTTATAATATTAGTGAATAATACATCATAATAGGGATTATGATAGCAATATATAAACATTTACTGAACATACAGTGAAACCATCACCACGGTCGCGCGCATCAACTAATATATATCTCTTGAATGCTCCCTATTGCCAGTTGAGCACTCAGCATCATAAAGATGTATATCATGGCCGCACAGTTCACATGAATAATTTTATCCATGTTCACATTTATCTAAAGACATTAGTGTGTTGAGAGGTGTAGTGAACAACTTGCTTACTTCGATTCATTATAATTAAACAAACGATTTTCACGGAGCAAACTTCGGAGGACAGGCATCATGAGGCATGCAGCGTGGCTACAAATATTTTAAATGATTAAAATCAGCAAATTAATTAAAGTAAAAAGTCAGGTATTAAAACATAAGGCCGGGATTGAAGAAATATTTAATTATCAATAGATATATTTCGTAGATTTATCAAATCCTATGCGAAGATATGGATGAGTAGCATACGCTTTTGAAAAATCGCCTATACTATAGTCAGTCCTAAAATAATATAGAAGAAAATGAGTATCTGGATGACTCATACATAAAGATTAATGTCGAATCCATATCCATTTTATGATAAAAATCTCACAAAATATAAGCCGCAAGTAGCATCCAGTACAATTTTATCGTTATTTATGTGTATTACGTACGAGACTTTACACACTGATGTGTATCTATGATGATGATCACAACTGGTGACCTTACTAGAATTGGAGTACAGTTGTAATGTGATGTGTACACCTTGCATAAACGTATGACCGTGAGCTGAGGACCTTTTGTATATAATTATCTTGACTAAGATATTTCCAGTTGGAAGTTTATTGTTTGGGTCTGAGTTAGTTGTAAGTTTATTTGGCCGGCTGCAGTTTCCCAACATTTTTTTTGCAATAGTGTCGGCAACCTTCCGCATTTCTTCGAATCTACCTTTGAAGATAGAAGCTAAATTCAAACCTCTAGTCAGGTTCAGAAAGAGCCCAGCAGACAGGAATTCTTACGACTGCCAGCTACGCCACACGTTTGCGCTTTGTCCTCCACGTCTACGTTATGGAGTGAGACGTTCAGCGTGCGTCTCGTCTGATGTGGCGGCCTCGAGGTGTTGGGATGATCTGGGGACTGCGGCATCAGCTCGTCTTTTTACGGAGGACGGGTCTCTGCGAGAGCTGTGGAGAGGACCGGATGCTGCAGGTTGGTTGTCCGTCACTTAAGCTCAGGGTGTTGTGGCAACTTGTAGCCCCGGCCGGTTTCCATTATGGATAACCGTTTCCCCTTCACTACTCAACCCAAATAATAAAACCCGTCTTGTCTTCCAACTGAATAATATATTCTATTCCTTAGAAAGCCAAATTTGTTCTATAAATCTCTTATTCTAAGATTATCACTTAAATTTCAAGAGCATAGCTGATAGGTTCGTAAATTTAAGCATTTAATATTTAGAACCCTAACATTCAGCCTGTTCCAATTTTCTCTTTTGGCTTTCGTTACATCAAAATCAGTTGGCTTTATTTTAACAGGATGGGCTGCACGGAGCTTAGCGTGTCAGTTTCCCTGTGCCACCTGGCTGGTTTACACTAGCCTGGTGAAGCTCCTGCTCCCGATTCAGACAACTTTCACCGGTTAGCAGCTCGCGCTTATCGTCTTTATTCAATTTATTTCTGGGTTTACTCGACACAAATTCGATTCAATAAATTTAATTCAAGTGAATGGTTTTCTTTACATTATTCAATACAAGTTTAATTAACTCTTTCCTTCCGCTGAAAAGGGAGGTCACGCTAAAGTTTTGTATACCTATCAACTGATACTGTGAATCTGTCTGGTAGCACACATGCAGTGAATAGATATTTGCAATGATGTTTGTGATTATCAAAGACAAGCAAACCACCATTCATCGCCTCCAGCCTCGTCGTAGTTCATCATATTTTGAGGCTATTCGTCCATTCTATTCGGTGTCGCCAGGCTTGCGTATCAATGCTGCATGAATAAAATTAATCATTTCAAGCATATGTTAGTACCTCTCAAACATGTCAGCTCAAGGTCGTTCTTTTACCGATTTTAACCGTTCTTTGGAGACTCCCTTCATTTTGATAATAGCAAAGCAATAAAATTTTAGAACATATTTATCCTATAGTAATGATTAGTATATAAGTGTATATCTGAGTAAATACATTGAATGTATAAGGAATAATGAATCTACTACGTCTAATAATATTGACACAAAGTCATTTCCCACCTAACATCATCGACGCACTGCGCGCACCGACTCCACAGCTCCGCACAGCATAATTACTGCCAATTTTAGTGCCAAAGCTCCTATCCTAACAACACAAACGACAACCTCACTTGAACTCGTTGTAAGCGCGACGGTGACGTCCGAACGCTCTTACTTCAGCGCCAGCCAGACAACCGAACTTTAACCGTGCAGGGAAGTGAACTTGAGATTTTTTAGCACTTTATTGACAGGAAGGCACCGATGAGAACAAAAGATGAACTTAAAGTGAACTAGAGTGAACCAGAGTAAACTCGGAATAAACCCAGCGTGAAATCAGAATAAACCCAAAATAAACCCAGCGGATGGCTCGTACTGAATATATAGTTCGTGGTAGTGAACAAATATGATTCTGCAACAAAAATAATAAATAAACTTAAGATATGGCTATAATACTTAACTTGAAATATTCCTAACAAAATAATTACTATTCACAAACATCACGCACAAATTTACATGTCACAATATAACCACTTTTCACAAAAATTCACCAACAGTGAAGCGCAAAGTGCTTCACGACTGACAGAATGAAAGTGACGCGCTTCGGATGATCAAGGTAGTGAACACCTATCTCCCATCAGCGCATCGCAATAAGCGAATTATGAAGGAAGTTTAAATTACCGATATAACCAATTTTACCTTGTAAGAATGATTGATATTTGCAAATGAGCTGTCAATAGTTGAATGATGATAAGTTGACTGACTGATACCAGCAAAGTAAAAATCCGGAATAACAAATTTCACATTATAAAAAAATCAATTCGCTCTTAATACAAGTTGCAGGTTTTTCAAACTTTGTTTTGACAACCGTTCACCTATCTGGGTAGTTATGGCCTACAGTTGGAATTGTTTGTTCAGTAAAGTAGTTATGAAATGTCGGACATATTTCGATATCGAGAATCTCTCTTTGTGAAGCGGCAGTCGGAATTAAGTCACCGGCTTTATGTCTTTATCTAAAATCTGTCAAATGAGAATAAAGCTACACTTATCGACTGAAGTTCGACTTCAATGTCATCATTTTCTGAAATCGATAAGAATTTAAGAGAAGCGAGTTTCCAATCGAATTCGCTGATGTCTTGAGTTTCTGCCGCTTTTTACGACGTTTTTTTCTGATAGTTTATCTTTTAATTTCTAGCGTTAAAATAAATGTGAATGTTTAATTACTATTACCGCAGGTACGCAAACACGTACGGGATATGCCTATAACAATGAATAGTATGATATTGGTCGGAAATAATAGAATTAGTCTTATCTGACGATAACTGGCAACTGTTTGTACCCGTAGTCAGATGCCATCCACCTCCTTCCTGCAGCGCGCTATTAAATTCAACGGTGCATTTACTTAATTCACTAATTATTGTGCATTA
>NW_025931708.1:0-9123 GCF_000764305.2 Hyalella azteca | reverse complement strand
AGGACTCTCTGCCCTCCTGCACTGGCCACAGATTATAGAAGGACTCTCTGCCCTCCTGCACTGGCCACAGATTATAGAAGGACTCTCTGCCCTCCGTCAATTGTGCGTCACGCGAAATAGATTATAAGAAACGCTGAGTAAATCATCAACACAAAAGGGTTAAAGGCGCCAACAGTGACGTGAAAGACTCACTGTAGACAATCTTGAGTTTGTTGGTGTTGCAGGAGCAGTTCATCACAGCCCTGATGATGGCCAGCTCCATGACTACCGTCTTGCCGGAGCCCGTGGGGGCCGACACTACGACGCTGTCATCTGCACTCCAATACATGAGCTGACAACTAATGGAATATGACCTCCCTGATTACATCGGTGGCGCTCCGAGTATGAACGCGTTCAAGAACTGATATAGATCAAGAACTGATAAAGCCATGGAAAAATATATGTTCAGACTTGAAATGCCTAGCACCATATCGAACCCGGAAGTCTGGTAGCTATTTCAAACTATCGTCAGTCTCGAAAAGATCCGGTCAAAGGACAAGATTTAGATCTTCAGTAAACAAGTCACGAAAAGTTCAAAAAATCGGCGACGGGCCCCATCAGGCCTACTCTTCAGCGCCGACATCACTATGTTATGTTATGTTATGAGCAGCCGATGCCACTCATGCCCTAGCAGAGTGTTGAGAATACATTTAGCACATCGTCGTCCCAACTGTTACATTAATCATAAAACTGACCCATGGTAACTAAAATATGACCTGTTCACATCCTAATATAACAAGAAAACCCGGATTTGCTATTAAAAATACCAATTATTTCATTGATGGTAAATCGAAATTTCTACAAATGTCATTTACTCCAATTTTGTTCGTCCAATATACTAGTTTTGTAATGATTCGTGATCCCACCATTGATAGATGAATCAAAGTCCTGATACCATTCATTTCTTAATAATATAGGCTTAATGGATACTCGCCCGAATAACAAGCTTATCTACTGCCCAGCTCCTAACACACCAACGCGTAACACAATGGGTAAGAACGCGTCCTGGCATCTTCAACAAAATCTGAATTATATTGTATTTCTGGATCAACAGAGACGCTTACAACCAAGACGCTGCTGGACGCAATGACCAATGAGCAAATGCCGCTTGTGGTCAAGAAAATATTGCATTAACATCCTCAGAGAATAAGATCTATGTTAATAATATAAGATTACTTCCCCACCTGAATTGTAAACACAATCGAAGACGGTGCTCTGCACCACATTGAAGTACGGGAATTCGCTGAATATGGAGCGGAAGCGGGGGGCTGAAGAACGCAATTGCTAAGGAGAAAATTCATTCTCATCTTTGAAAAAATGACTTCGATGCAAATTATGCAATCAATTTTAAACCTGAAAGCATTAGAATCAAGGCTAACCCCAAATCGCGGGGATCATACACCCTCTAATACTGAAATGCAGGCTAGACCGAGAATTAGATAATTTTTCGTTCGGCAGAAAAGGCCATCTCAACGCTTAAATTGTGTACGCGTGAGCGCATACTAGTTGACCGTCCCCAAGAGAATTTCAATTGTGTGTCCACGTGAGTGCTGGTTTGGTAAGCGTAAGCAGTGCCGGTAGTTCAATGAGACAAAAACAATAAATAACACTGAACAAGCAAGGTGGGATCAATAAAGTAGTTAGAACAATGACATGAGTTTGAGATTAAAGACGTAGCCCTCACAACGTCGACAGATATCGTGTGTTCAGTTATGCTATTTCCAACTATTTAATTCTAAACGCGCAAAAATCCTCAGTTAGGCCTACAAGCAACAAACAGCTGAAAAATAAACAATTCTTACATGGTTTGTAGTTCTAAACACAGCCTGTACAGCAATACGTTCTCGTGAATCCCAATGCATTTTATTTGAAAGAGACGACTGTAATGTAAAATTAGGTGCAATGACATTGAATGGCAAAGTATAGAAGTAAAGGATACGCAGTTCAGCAACAGCTCGCAGGTTGCCGTGTTTCGTCATCATCGCTGCTGCTGGTCCGGCAGGGCCACGTGCATCGGCGGCTGTCGGTGTGGAGGATTGATTCTTCATGCACGGTCCTTGGATGTCCTTGTTTACATTGATACTCGTAACACGAATGAGAGGCAAAGCTGAGCGATCGTTCATGTTGATTCCTAATGAGTCTTTGGGTTTGTTGTCTTCAAAATCCACGTGTTCACTGCTGTACCCGGCCTGTAGCTGCTGAGGGAATTCAGCGAGTGGTTTTCGTTGTGATGAAACTACTTCTCGTTGATAGCCTCCGCGTATGTTATTACTTTGAGATGATGAATACTGTTGTGTTGACTTAACAGGCGGAACAAATGAAGATCCTGAACGCATAAAGCTTGCTTTAAAGTCTCCATGACGTACCCGTTGCTCAGTCGTGCCCGGGTGCGTGGCCTCGCTGTATTTTGCTGGCTGCTGAGTAGACGAAGATCCGTACCTACCTAACATATTTTTTGTCGAAAACGAATACTGATTATCGGACATTGATGAAGCAGGCGGGATGTTTTCTTGAACATACTCATTTTTATTAGAAATTTCGGCACCTTTTATTTGAATCGCTGAGTTGTTATTTGCGTCGATGCAGCTGCTAGCAAGCGATGCCTCAGAACACCCTCTTCTGGCCGTGCTGTCGGGGAAGCCCTGACAGGCAAGATAGTCCTGAGATGATGGCTGAGTAGCATTGAGAGATGCAGCATTGTTTGACGTAGTGTGGTTGGCATGGTCCAAACGGAAATTTGAAACATTCTTTGATAAATTAGGACGTGAATCATGCGATACATGCTCATCGACATGGTGCAAGGGAGTCGCATAGCTTCCAGACTGTGAATGATACTGAAAAAAACTGTATGGGTCCATATTGTTGGTGAAGCCTTGAGATTGATATCTTTAATTATTGAAGTCTTCGAAATGCAACCTTACAATAGGCTTGCCTTCCCATAGTGATGGTGCCATACGCCACGGCATACTCATTCAGCCTCGTTACGTCTGTAATTTAAAGTACTGCAAATCGTTGTGGGAAATAAGCTGTAAAGAAAATTTACCAATTAGCAAAACATAACATGTATTTGAAAGAGAAAACATCTATAAATACAGGAATTAAAACTGAAATTTACTTCAAAACCCATTGTTTAGATCTTTCATTCGTCTGGTAAAGTTTCCTCCACCAAAAATGAGGACCAAAGACTGATAATTAAATTCCGAGAAGGTTGCCCACGAATTAAGAATACAAAGTTTACTGCACTGATAAAAAAACACTCTAGATATATGAAAAAACACCAAAATCTTCCCAATAACATGACGATTCAATGCATAAATTGCTTCAACAAGTCAACGGTTGTTAGTTGATGATTGTAAACGTCGTCTGCTGGACTGCCCGAGTTGTTCTGCGCGGAACTCTAAGGTCAAAGAAAGGAGAAGGGAAACATTTTCACCTTATTTTATTAAAAAATTTGATATAAAGAAAATCTGATCTAGAAGAATATAAAATTTTTGTTATTGATAATGTTTTAATTTACGAATCCAAAAAATCATAGCGAAAATTTTATTAATTGCCATCAAATTTGGCGGGAGAAGTAAAAAGTTTGAATTTGTTTATTTGTAACTTAAGTAGTGGCTTCGTTTTTAATGAAGCAATGGAATGAAGTAATTGAATAAATTGAGAGCTGGGCCTACCTAGGCAATATACTACGTTTATTGAGGATTTGAGATTAATGTAGATTGCAAATATTTTAAAAGTTGATCAGTTTTAAAAGTATCGAAATAATCATGGTGCAAGTACTAGGTCTACTTAGTCTTAGGTACTTGACATTTCATGAAAGTGACGATTGTGAGCTGCTGTCGAAGTCACAAATATCGTAAAGTTAAATTCTTAACTTTAGATAGGTATATGATTCCGTTCCGTATATTCACGTATAATTACTATTAACAATGTGTTTTCTAATGTATTGTACTTTTAGAAGTTAGAACTAGAAGCATACACATAACACATTTATTATAAATTACGTATATATAGCCAACTGGCTAAGGCTGCCACTTGCCACTGCCAGGTTTCTTTTCGGGTATTTAGGTACTATTTGTTTTGTAACTTCTGTCAAGTTTCAAGTACTATTGTAATAGGTTTTTTTTTTGTGCAAAATTGCTAGACAAACTATTTCTTGCCTTAGTTTTTTGCCTACCTATCTTATTTAAAGTTAGAATATACATTTTTGAACCTTATGAATAATGAATAGGCTAGACCAGTAGGACCAGTAAAATATCCTGCCCTGGATACCAGCAGCAACCAGCCTAATCATATATACCTATTAATTATATACTTCTATAGATAGGCCTAATTTCATATTAAACAAAATTTTGAAATAGACCAATAGATTGAAAGTAATCTGGTTTCTAAAAATTTCTTTTGAAGCTATGAAATATGCATACCTACCTACTTACAAGTTACTTGATTGCCTACTGCCTACTCAGTGCCTAGTAGTGATAGTGAATGGTGAAAATCAGAGCACATGCCCTGAAAATGAGCGGGACAGCCTGCGCCTGGAGAAGTGTGTTACAGCGCTGTCAGCGCATGCCGCATGGGCGGCATGGCAGCATTCAAAATGCCTTCTAAATGACCATGTTCCATGTAGGTATGAAATTTTGGAGTGCGTTGGCAAAAACAGGAGCACATGCTCTAGAGGTAGCCCAGCAGTCTGCAGCTAGCTGGTCTCCCTTTGATGGTGGAATTGTAGGCAAAGTGGCAAACTATCAATTTTTTACAATCAGTTCATTTTAAATTTCCTCATTTATTTGAGATTTGAACCAATATCTTATGTATGATTATTGATGATGCTGGTATCCATGATACTTTGCTGGTCTACTTATAGTCTTATAGGACTCAAATTGAACTTGAAGGAGTCTAAAAAACTCTCTGCTTTGCCACTATGAATTGCAGGTAGTGTTTTGTGTTTTAGAACCACTGCCCACTGGATGGGCAGAGTGCTCCAGTCCAGCACCAGCAGTAGTCTGTTCAAGAACAAGGTGGGATGCAATTCCAAGGCCCTGCAGCTGCAAGAGCACCTAATTTGAAGAACGTGACACTTATTTATTGAAGAAAAGGCACTTATTTGGGTGCTGCAAGCCTGCAGGCGGGGCTGCAGCGCTGTACTGCACAGTCTGCACTTTTACAAACTACAAACCACAGCTGTGCTACCGCTACTGCCATCCTGCTTCTTCTTGGAGTGCATCCTTAGTTTTGGCCACTGCTCTCTCAATTACATATGTGCATGGTCATCTAGTATATATGCATTATGAATGCTGCCATGCGCCCTTGGGTCCACTACAGCCTTCCACCATCTAAATCACTGGCTTTTTCTTCATAATTAGGACACATGCAGTGGTCACAAATTGTTGCTCCCCCACGCCCCACCTGTCCTGAAGTGTGGAGCACCCTCCGACCCTTGTTGTCCTGGTAGAGCTAAAAGTGGCCTCGAATTGCATACCCCTCCCCCCATCACCATCAAGTGTGGAGCACTTCATTTGTCCAGGTGGAGCTAAATGACCAACCACTTTCTGGAATTGTACCATGGAATTGTAAAGTAAAATTAATCATATCATGAGGATGACTGGATGAGGATATACTGCTCTACAGTTGCTGAAGTATAATCAAGCTATATTGGGAATTAGGTGAAGGCCACTTGTAAAAGTGGTCTAAGCCTCTAAGGGCCTGTTAGGTTCTGCCTTTGAAAAAATTTGTTTATATGTAATGTCTGAGCACAACAAGTACCGTAAAATAGGGTAACTTAGACCGGCGGGGTAACTTAGACCACTTTACGATTTTTTAACAAAAACCCTCAAAACTCAAAAACTTATTTGACATAGAAAAATTTTGTCAATAGGCATTAATGGCCTAATACTGAGGCTACAGGACACAATAGAAAGATTTAAAAAGTTTGCATATCTAATAGGTTAAAAAATTAAAAATGTGACCCACAAAAAAAAAGCTATTATTTAAAGCCTGTCAGAGTACCCTCTTAAATTTTTTTTATTTTTTTTTTGTTTAATAACACCAGGTTTTGATGCATTGTAGTAGAACTCTTCTAGTTACATATGCAAATGCCAAATTTTAGGAAAGTGTCTAAGTTTGCAAATGGGGGGTGCCGCCCCCAAATGGGGGAGTTTAGACCACCTAATGTCAGCCATGATGGGGTAACGTAGACCGGCTTGGAAGTGAATATAAAATTACCATATATAACATATTTTATGTTTGACAGCCTATTTATATTTTTTCTTTATGTTTCTGACTACAGAGTCTTATATATGGTAATTTTAACTTAATTTCCAAGCCAGTCAATATTACCCCATCAGGGCTGCCATTAGGTAGTCACATTACCCTCATTATGGGACAGCACCCCATTTGCAAACTATGACACTTTCCTCAAGTTTGTCATTTGCATATGTAACTAGAAGAGTTCTACTACAATGCACCAAAACCTGGAGTTATTTTACCAAAAGATATAAATGATTTTACCACCCGGTCTAAGATACCCCATGAGCTGGGGTAACAAAGACCATCACTTTTTTTGAAATTACATAAAGACTATGAGAGGCAGGAGCCAGCAATTTATGGTGAGTAAAGCTAGAGTATAGACCAGTATTTTGCATGTTTCAATTCAAGTTTAATTTAGCTAGTAAAAAAATGGCATCAATTATGGAAAAAAATGGTTTTAGTTACCCCATTTTACGGTAACTTCCCAACCAAGCTGGAAAATTTGGCTGAAGCTGCTCATGAATGATACTAAAAACTCCCTTGATTGCCCACAATTTACCCTATTCAATTAGCCGTGCTCTAACTTCTTCACTGGAAAATGAGGAAATCAGCACATTTTGCCCTTAATTTTTGTAATATCACCTATGAAAGATGAGATTTTGTTACAATATTTGAATTTGTAGGTCATGTACTTCTGGAGAGATGTCAGAAAGGGAAGAAGCTAAATTCATGCTGCATTTGGTTTCACCAAGTGAAGGATTGATGGCTGGTTATCACCACATTTGTTGTTGTGATGATTACATTGCTAGAATCAACAGTATAAACTTACAAGAATTGGCCACAGGCTTTACTTGGCCTATTCTTCAATGCTAATACCACTATACTATCAAGATATCTTGCCAAAAATAGAAGTAACCATGCATTTAGAGAGAAGTGTGTTGACCAAATCTTCTGGAGGTACAATGCAGGTATGTACGGTACCGTAAAATGGGGTAACTTTGACCACTTTTTTTTTCAAAATGATGCCATTTTTTTACTAGATAAGTTAAACTTAAATTGAAACATGCAAAATACAGGTCTATACTCTAACTTTACTCACCATAAATTGCTGGCTCCTGCCTCTCATAGTTTTGATGTAATTTCAAAAAAAGTGATAGTCTTTGTTACCCCAGCTCTTGGGGTTTCTTTGACCGGGTGGTAAAATAATTTTCATTTTTTAGTAAAATAACTCCAGGTTGTGGTGCATTGTAGTAGAACTCTTCTAGTTACATATGCAAAAGACAAATTTTAGGAAAGTGTCATAGTTTGCAAATGGGGGGCGCCGCCTCCAAATGGGCAAAATGTGACCATCTAATGGCAGCCTTGACAGGGTAACATTGACCGGTTTGGAAATTAAGTTAAAATTACCATATATAAGACTCTGTAGAGTCTGAAACACGGTTTGGAAATTAAGTTAAAATTACCATATATAAGACTCTGTAGAGTCTGAAACATAAAGAAAAAAACATTAATAGGCGTATCAAACATTAAATATGTTATATAGGTACCTATGGTAATTTTAACTTAATTTCCAAGCCGGTCAATGTTACCCCGTCAAGGCTGCCATTAGGTGGTCAAAGTTACCCCATTGGGGGCGGCGCCCCCCATTTGCTAACTATGACACTTTTCTAAAATTTGTCTTTTGCATATGTACCTAGAAGAGTTCTACTACAATGCATCAAAACCTGGAGTTATTTTACCAAAAAATAAAAAATTGGAGGGGGTACTCTGACAGGCTTTAAACAAAAGCTCTTTTTCGTGGGTCACATTTTTAATTTTTTAACCATTAGATATGCAAAATTTTTTAATCTTTCTATTGTGTTATGTAGCCTCAGTATTAGGCCTTTGATGGCCATTGACAAAATTTTTCTATGTTGAATCGTTTTTGAGTTTTGGGGTTTTTGTTCAAAAAACGAAAAGTGATCAAGTTACCCCGCCGGTCAAAGTAACCCCATTTTATGGTATAAATTTTGATGCTGAAGTGTTGCCAAAGATCTTCAGATATTCTCTCACTTTTTGCACCCTGATATATGCCTGTTATGCCCTGATATATGCCTGTTGTCCCAAGATTGGAAAATTTGAATTAATATTTATCAATGAATTTATAAATTTATAGACATAGTTTCTGTATCATCTTTTATATATCTCACACTCACAGCTTATGTGGTTTTAAGAAAATTGTAAATTTTGCTTTCCATTACCAGATATGGAAAGTACCTACCAACTGAGATCATTTCATCATCATAGCTTCTAACAGTATACTTTTCTTTTGCCCTCCAAATTTGAGTAAAATAATATAGTACAGAGGTAGTTTAGGAAATTTAAAATGAGCAGGATATTTAGAAGTTTTTTCTGCTGCTAGTGCTATATGTGCAATTTTAGGAGCTTTGCAATTTTCTTCAATACAGAATATCTGACAAACTTATTTGTTATTATGCATGAAAATTTTTATTATGCAACAGTTTATGCTCCTTCACTGGTGGCTTATGCCTCATTTTCAGTTAGAAGATTGAGTGCAGTGCTTGCTTAAGTCCCTTCTTTGGTCAAAATTGCATCCATGTACAAAACAAATTTGCTGGTTGTGGCAAGTGTGAAAGTAGGTTATTACATGTCTTCATAGGACATACTGTCAAACACGCACAATTTACAGTGGGGGGAAATAAATATTCGTACACTTGAAAAATCTTATTTTAATGTATGTAAGTAAACAAACTTAACAGGAAAAGTGATTTAAATTATGTATAGAGACGCATAGTATTCAAAAATACTATCAAAAGAAATTAAATCTCAATGCAACAA
>NW_025931706.1:2459-3147 GCF_000764305.2 Hyalella azteca | reverse complement strand
CTGCACCATACACGAAAATCAAACACAAACGCGCATTGAAAAGTTATTATTATACAGAGGTAAAGACACTGTGCCGAAGAACCACATTATATATTTTATTTTTAGCACATTTTTTCATTTATGGAAAAATGCCCTATTGTGCTCGCCATGTCCGTCCGTCCGGCCGTCCGACCGTCCGTGACTTAACGTTTTTGTCGACGAGAAAATTTGCTCGCTGTCATTCACTGCAGTGAGAACTGAGTTATATTTATCATTATAATTTATTATTTTCATTATATATTTAGCATTTTCACCAATCGGTTAGCGGCAACATTTATATTGTCTTGCGTGTAGTGGCATTAAATTAAACATTAAATGTTTTAGTGCACAAACAATAACATTAAATGTTTTACTGCACACACAATAACATTAAATGTTTTACTGCTCAAACAATAACATTAAATGTTTTACTGCACACACAATAACATCAAATGTTTTACTGCTCAAACAATAACATTAAATGTTTTACTGCACACACAATAACATTAAATGTTTTACTGCTCAAACAATAACATTAAATGTTTTACTGCTCACACAATAACATTAAATGTTTTACTGCTCAAACAATAACATTAAATGTTTTACTGCACAAACAATAACATCAAATGTTTTACTGCTCAAACAATAACATTAAATGTTTTACTGCTCA
>NW_025931706.1:514-2193 GCF_000764305.2 Hyalella azteca | reverse complement strand
GCGGGGTGAGTGGTATGAGTGAGGGGGGCTTAGTGTGGGGCATGAGTGAGGAGGGGCTAAGTGTGGGGCATGAGGCATGCCACTTAGTATGAGTTTCGTGCAGCCCACGGTGCGGGGCGGGCGGGGGGCGGTTGGGACGACGAGGGCGAGACGGGGGGCGGCGCCCCCAGCCTCGTGTCGTCCCTGACGACTGACGAGGCTGGGCTGAGCAGCGCGCGCACCTCACCTCCTCTCACCGCCAGCGCTGGCGGGGCACTGAGCCTGCAGCGGGCAACCAGCGTCGCGGAGGTATCGAGTCGTGTTTAAATATTGATTTTAATTAATGTTTTAACGATTATATAGTCCAATAATATATTATATTATTATATTGTATGGTAATAACTACGTATTAACAACCGTATATGTTAATATTTATATTTACCTAAATATTATGGTTAGAAATTTATCACATGCGGTGATTATCATATCATATTAATATATTATATTTTTATATTATATGTTAATAACTACGTATCAATTATATGTTAATAATTATATTTACATAAATATTATGGTTAGAAATTTATCACATGCGGTGATTATCATATCATATTAATATATTAAATTTTTATATTGGATGTTAATAACTACGTATCAATTATATGTTAATATTTATATTTACCTAAATATTATGGTTAAAAATTATGATTATGACGGACGTTTACAGGCTGACGCCGCAGCGTCACTGGTGGACGACGTGCTGACGTCGGCCGCCCGTGGCTGGCCCGTCCCGTACACGTCGTTCACGGCCCACGTCGCGGCCGCTGCTGACGTCGACGCGCGCAGTCTCGTCGCGTACGTCGCACGTCGCCTTGACGACGTTCATCGTCAGCCGCTGACGTCAGGCCAGCAGATGGCGCCGCTGACGTCAGGCCAGCAGATGGCGCTGCTGACGTTGGTTGACGTGTGCGTTCATGATGACGTCGTCTCGCCTCGTCTCGTGAAGCAGCTTCTGCTGACGACGCTGACGAGACTCGCTGCAGGGCAAGACGTCGAGAAAAACGTCTCGACGCGCGCCACGAGACTTGCCCTCGAAACGCGCGCCCTCGCTGGTCTCTGCGAGCGGCGAGACGCGTGAACGCGAGACACGTGAATGCGAGACACGTGAACGCGAGGCGCGTGAACGCGAGACGTGTGAACGCGAGGCGCGTGAACGCGAGGCGCGTGAACGCGAGGCGCGTGAACGCGAGGCGCGTGAACGCGAGACACGTGAACGCGAGACGCGTGAACGCGAGACGTGTGAACGCGGGACGCGTGAACGCGAGACGCGTGACCGCGAGACGTGTGAACGCGAGACGCGTGACCGCGAGACGCGTGAACGCGAGACGCGTGACCGCGAGTTAAAAAGTATTCAGTAAAAACATTCAGTAAATTGTATTTTTGCCTCAGTTTTTCATTTTACCCTCGTTGCCCTCAGCCGCGACACTCAAAGTGTCACGTGGGGAGTTGGCCTTCCCCAGGGAAGTGTTCAGCTAACTTATGTGTCTTGATGGGTCTAATGTGGCCCACTTGATGGGTCTAATGTGGCACACTTGATGGGTCTAATGTGGCACACTTGATGGGTCTAATATGGCACACTTGATGGGTCTAATGTGGCACACTTGATGGGTCTAATGTGTCACACTTGATGGGTCTAATGT
>NW_025931706.1:0-431 GCF_000764305.2 Hyalella azteca | reverse complement strand
CGTGAACGCGAGACGCGTGAACGCGAGACGCGTGAACGCGAGATGCGTGAACGCGAGACACGTGACCGCGAGACGCGTGAACGCGAGATGCGTGAACGTGAGACGCGTGAACGCGAGACGCGTGAACGCGAGACGCATGAACGCGAGACACTTGAACGCGAGTTCAAAAGTATTCAGTAAAAAAATTCAGTAAAAAAATTTAGTGAAAAAATCCAGTAAAAAAATTCAGTAAAAAAATTCAGTAAAAAAATTCAGTAAAAAAATTCAGTGAAAAAATTCAGTAAAGAAATTCAGTAAAAAAATTAGTAAAAAAATTAAGCAAAAAATTTAATAAATTGTATTTTTCCCTCAGTTTTTCATTTTACCCTCAATGCCCTCAGCCGCGACACTCAAAGTGTCACGTGGGGAGTTGGCCTTCCCCAGGGAAGTGT
>NW_025931705.1:0-509 GCF_000764305.2 Hyalella azteca | reverse complement strand
CGGATATTAATTAATAACCGCGGTAAGTCTTCAAATATTACAAGATTTGGGCGGGTTTGTGAAAGCACGAGTTTAGGTTCACTTGTTTTCTGTGAGGAAACGGTAACCTGTTGTAGAAAACGTAAATTCCAGCGATAACTGCAAAACAAAAACATTTTCTCATGTGCCCCCAGCCCGCAAAAACGTGTTGAGTTATTTCTAAAATATTGTTTTAAGGCTTGTAGTCAAAATGCAGCGAAGTCTGAGAGCGAGGTTTTCGCGACCATCGTGTAAAATCCTTGATCTGCCCAAAGTTCGGCCAGTCGCTACCCTCGAGCTCGTACTCTTTGTAATATGATATCCTAGCCAGACCCTTCTTCGCGGTAACTGGTCGCTTTCAGGTGGCCGAGGAATGGCCAACGGTCGGCTATAACGAATTGGATAGGCCGACCACTGGCCACGTATTATTCTTCGCCCCTCATTGACTTCGCCTTTACCATGCCACCCGTTGTGAACTGACAGTTGGAGTA
>NW_025931704.1:195259-233175 GCF_000764305.2 Hyalella azteca | reverse complement strand
GACAAACCAGAGATTTTTTAGAATCAGTTCATTTTTAATTTCCTCATTTACCCAAGATTTAAACCAATTTCTTATGTATGATGATGCTGGTATCCAGGTTATCCAGGATACTTTAATGGTCTACTTTTAGGACTCAAAAATGAACTTGAGGGAGAGTCTAAAATATTCTCTGCTTTGCCACTATGTTTCCACATGAACGCTTTAAATTCAGAACTTCAAATTTGTATAAGAAATATCTGGTTATTAGGTTGTTTGAATTGAGGAGACTAGTTTTATTTGCGATGGTCAAAAATTGTCACTTTAGGCACAGGCCGCACAGCACATCTTCTCACCTTCACGGTCAAATCCAAACTCGATCGCAGGTTCGCAGCTCAAAGGCAGCCTCAAACCGGAATCAGAAAATTATCTCAAAGTTCAGACAAATCCGGTAGTCAGGACTCAGGAGACAGAAAGCTGGCGTCCAATCCACAGAGACGAGGAGGTTAGTCATCGTCGGTATATTGATGCCAGGCCACTGAGGAGGTGCCATGCCACGACCATTACCCCCTCATCAGGACTGTCGTTTGCCGTATATGGCGCACGTTTGCCGTCTGGCTGAACGTACAAGACGATAAACTGAGAACAATAAAAGACAGCATATCAGCATGGAGCAAATCGCACCAGAGATTCCAACAGATGAAGGTGGCGCTGTGTAGACTGAGAGACATGTAGCGATGTGTAGACCTGTGGCGTATGGCCTCATGATCTTAAATAATTACGCTCTAATATTCACAGGTACTCTAGTATTAGGCATTAAAACTTGCTGTAATTGAAAGCATGCATCGCAAGATGCTGCAGCAACGCAACATGCTGCAGATATTTAGATAAACTATCAATCTAGTATGAATTACCTGCTATTGACCAAGTAGAAGCTATTATTTTACACTGACGCATTGTCGCCTCATTTTTCATTTATTTTTTAATTCGAAGACGAAGGTATGTGGTGAATTTGAGGCCACGAGTCCACTTGGTATTGATTACATGATTACATCACTTTCAACTACGAAGAAATAATCCTTACTTGGGCTCATCCTTCATGATTCTTTGTTAATTATTTTGTCTACATTATAGTATATTATAAGTGTAGTGACATTTTGCGTCTAAGGAACGAACATTTCTATACTTTTGAATGTAAAAAATTACAGGACACAGAGCCAAGAGAATGATGATTTCTAGCTAAACTATTTATTATTGTATACAAATTGAATGAAGGAGCCATTCATATACGTGAAATTAATGAATGCCGTGTTTTTTGAAAAACTGGATAATGGATAATGGTCTAACGGTATATCTATTCTAATTGAAACGGGGACGAGTGAGATAATTGGATATCGATAACTTGAACTTTATTGGTAATAATTGAGGTGGAGTAAAATTAGTAACTTAAAAATGGGAACTCACAGTCGCAGAACTTTCAAGAAGTTATTCTGCAGGGGAAAAGAAGGGCAGGCATTCAAGATTTACTTTCTTATGGTATATGAAAGAAAATTTTATTCTAAATATTTTAGGCTTGTGATGTATACCAATGCTTTTCGTTGTACATGGAGTGTAATGCAACATTTAATCAGAGTCGAGTGATAGCGTGCGGTGATGCATGATCTCTCATATACGCATCAATATTGCGAGTAAATGCTTTATTAATTTCTTAAATCATACACAAATTATTAGTTATGATATTATTTTCTATGATAATATGGCCTCTCTCAACAAATGAAAATATCATTTATAAATAAGTCTTCGCAAACTAAATGATGATTTCAATAGGATAATGATAGGCAACTATTCCAAAGTAGCGTTTAATTTGTTCAAAATTTAGTTAATAAAGAATGTAAGCGAGTGGATATTGTTGAGTTTATTTTTCTAAACAATTTCGACCCCCTTGTCCGCTACTACCTGATTAAGTGCCGTCCTGTGCCCTATATATACTGTGGAATCGTCGTCGCCATATGCCATATATACTGTGACGACTGCCTGGTGCCCCTGACAGTAACGGCATGTCTTAGCGGAGTGTCCTAGCCATAGCGACATCCGACATGTCTGTCATCCTAAAACTTCAGCCATTCATCATAACGAGATATGCACCAGGGCCTATACTTTCAAAAAAAGTTAAGAGATCGTAAGTTCGTCAGCCAATCATTGACGGCCTTTTAAGCAAAATCCACCAATCATAGACAAGAAAATAGAGCGTAAGTACTTACGTTCACTTAATCATAGACAAGAAAATNTGGTAATCCAAGCGATATTTGATAGAGAGCAAATTACTAGCGGAGATGTAGCATGATCCTATGATGGCACCGCCTTCCGATCATATGCCGCGAAACTATATTTGCACCTAGCCATTACCTAGACCAAACTCCAGTTCCTTGACACTGAAGTCCCTACATAAAGCTGAGGTAATGAAACCGGAGCAGACGCGCGCTCTGTAAGCAAAGAATTCAACGCCAAACTATCGTTGACGCTCCGAGTATGAACATCTTCAAGAACAGACTAGACGAAGCTATGCAGAAGCATATGTTCAGTCTTAAATGCCTAGCAAATTACGGACTTGTCAGGCAATAAGTCCAGCAGCAATCTCAATCAATCGTCAGCTAAGGAAAGATCGGGTTCCAAAGGCCGGATCCCTTGTGAATCAAGTCACGAAAAGTTCAAGAATCGGCAACAGGCCATGGGCCTATTTCTTCAGTGCCAACAATTCCATTATATTCTATTCTAAACTTCTGCGCCTAAATGGATCAGGATGCACGGCTGGAATACAGAAGAGATCAAAAGCTACGGACACAGCTGAAGAACGTACGCCCAGCGCGAAATAGATACCTGTTTGAAGCACTAGTAAATTTACTAGTACTATTATTTAATATTGATGCTAACGCCCGACCTCCTCTCCGATTTGACCAGAACTGTGCAGGCAGCTGGGATCGAACCAATAGCTCACTGCTCCGATCCTAGTACTCTGAACTGTAACAGGCTTGGGCATTCTGCTGGTTTTTTGTACAAACAAGGTACTCCAAATAGGTGCCCGTCTCAAAATTAAGACTTTTTTCTATTTATTCACCGATTCCAAAATGTACTCACTCTATCACATACACACGTCCGTAGTCGACCGAAGCTCGAACCGGAATGTCCCAGCTCAAGCCTCAAACCGAAAATCCGGAATCATAAAGTTATCTCAAAGTTCAGACAAATCCGGTAGTCAGGAGACAGAAAGCTGGCGTCCAATCCACAGAGACGAGGAGGTTAGTCATTGTCGGTATATTGATGTCAGGCCATTGAGGAGGTGCCATGCCACGACCATTACCCCCTCATCAGGACTTGTGGTTCCAGCAGGATGGGGCTACAGCTTACACAGCCCGAATGTCGCTCAATGTTTTGAAACGTATGTTTCCCGGACGTCTGGTGTTTCTGAGGGGGTGATTTACTGTGGCGTGCAAGGTCACCTGATTTGAGAATTTGCGATTTCTTTCTTTGGGGACATCTAAAAGAGAAGGTGTTCAGAAGTCGCCCTCACACCCTACCACAGCTAAGGGAACGGATTCTTGCAGCAGAGGTTATGGCCATACCTCGCCATATGTGTGAACGTGCTGTAGAAAACTTCTGAGAACGACTCCAACAGTGTGATGCAGCTAATGGATACCATCTTCCTGATATTGTTTTCAAAACATAAGTATTTTAAATGGTGTGTTATGCTAACGTATGTTATGTTATGTTTACATAACGTATGTTATGTATGTTTAAATGGTATTTTATGTTTTATTTTGCCTCAAAACTGCTCAATAGGTTCTGCCTCACCATGTATAAGCTAGTTAAGACATTTAAATTGTATATTGTAATCAATATATAACAAATAGTCAAATAGTTAAAGACTACTTATAGCCTTATAAGAATTAGCTAAGCTGGTAGCTATGTACAATGTATTGCAACACTTGATGCCTCTTTACCAAAAACATACAATTAATTGGAACCTAATACACATTAAAGGCAACAAGTTTATATTCCAATTTGTCATAGTACATTTATACTAAACCATGAATAACAATACCTCAGTATAAATTAACGACTGCCACTCAATATGTTTAAATGTATAAAAAAATAAATGAAATCCAGATTTTTATAAACAATCAATGATTTAATCACATGATTTAATCAGTTTGATTTAATCAATGCCAACCCTGCTTTAACTGCATTTAGATAAAAATGTTAGTTGTTGAGTTTAGAGCCTCAATCGACCAATTTTGGCTACGAATTTTTTAACAGCTAACAGGAACAAATTGATTTAAAATTACTCTATTTGTGCACTCACTTGAAAAAAACTTGTCCATCTCCGTTTTGTACTGCAGGCGGCAACTTTCGATAGCCATTAGACCATATAATTTCGTAATGACCTCCATTTGGCAAGGGGACATATTTCTGTAAAAAATTACTAATAAGAATTTTTGCGCAAAAAATTAACAAAAGCTTTCTTCTTTGAAATGTATTAAACTTTTACAAATTTCATAAAAAACAAGACGATATGATACTTCAAAACAAAGCCCTGAAAACAGCTCGACACTTCCGAATTGTCTCGATAGGACAACAAAAAAAAAAAAACGAATTCACTGTTAACATTTCCTTCATCAAGGTTCAGACATTAAGGAGTTACGAAGTAATAAAGGAAAGTAGATTAAATATTGTTCTCGAATGATTAGTGTGCGTTATATTGGAGTAGCAAAATCGAAGTCCATTATGCCAAAACATGGATCATTCTCCATTTACATCGTTAATTTCAATCAAATAGAACACCATAAAAATTACGACGTGTAGAAAAATAATAATTATATTCACAGATCTCGTCAATATCATATCGTCGATTTGGGTTGAAAGCGAAGCACTTACACCGCGGACGAGGCAGCGGCAGCTACGATGAGAAGCATCAGAGCTCGCGTCATCTTTTCTCTGTGGTCGTGGCAGCGGTGCGATGGCAGGTCAGAGCAGCGGTGCGACGGCAGGTCAGAGCAGCAGTGTGACGGCAGGTCAGAGCAGCAGTGCGACGGCAGGTCAGAGCAGCAGTGCGATGAGCAGCAGTGCGATGGCAGGTCGGAGCAGCGGTGCGATGGCAGGTAGGAGCAGCGGTGCGATGGCAGGTAGGAGCAGCGGTGCGATGGCAGGTCAGAGAAGCGGGGCGATGGCAGGTCAGAGCAGCAGTGCGACGGCAGTTGTGCGTAAGCAGGCAAATACTACTTTGTACTGAGGCATTGTGGGCATGTGGTGGCCATTTTATAAGCTTACCAGTTGTTGGGACAGGTGTTAAAAAATATCACTCAGTACTCACTGCAGTGAGTGTCAGAGAGCGCAGTTTCTCGTTGACGAAAACGTGGTCACGGACGGACAGACGGACGGACGGACAGACAGACAGACAGGCTGTTTATAAATGATTAAAATTTATTATATATATTATAATTTATTAAAATTTATTGACAGGCTGTTATTAATGATGGATTGCGCACACATGTGTGCATAAGCATCATCAATTTTGTTGCCTCTAAATATACGAGGCAAAATTTCAGAAGACAGAAGGTTCTCAGTTCATTTGATTTTGGAAACTCGAGTTCCTGCATGTGACTTGATGTTTTTTTCGAATATTTATTTTCTACAAGCAAAATATATTTAAATTCATTTCTTCAATAATAAAAATTCAATATTACAATAAATTTTGTATTTGGTAAATGATAATAGTATAATAGTTAAGAACAAAATTAATAATCCGAAAAAGACCTCATAATAATTACTTACATATATTCTCATAATCAATTATCTCGTTTTTGTCGTGTTGAATTTCATTCAGATGATTTTTAATTGGACCAATATAAGCGAATGTTATGTAACGTGTCAAAAATTAATGGAAAGAATTAATTTTAAGACTCGGATCAAATTAATTTTTTTGTTACACCACACATGCAGGTACGGTGATCAGTACTCTAGGTTTTCTTAAACGACATGTCACAGATCATTTTTCTAACAATAAATCAAGCATTGTAAATTATTTTTAAGTGGTTTATATATTGCAGGCTCAAAAGTGCAAGTTATTAATCTTCCTCGTTCACAAACAGAAGCTGTGATAATAATAAGCAAATTAATAACTCCTCTACTGAAGTTAATAGTAAAACGAGCTGCATTCTATCAGAAAATTTGTCCACGCTCACGAGTTACGATCCTCATTCGCGTCATCATCTGCATCATCATTTGCGTCATCATCTGCTTCATCATTCGCGTCATCATCTGCATCATCATTTGCGTCATCATCTGCTTCATCATTCGCGTCATCATCTGCTTCATCATTTGCGTCATCATCTGCTTCATCATTTGCGTCATCATCTGCTGCGTCATCATCTGCTTCATCATTCGCGTCATCATCTGCTTCATCATTTGCGTCATCATCTGCTTCATCATTTACGTCATCATCTGCTTCATCATTTGCGTCATCATCTGTTTCATCATATACGTCATCATCCCATTATTCCATGCGTCGTAATATCAGAGCTCCCACTATCCAGTAGCCCATAATTACCTCCCGAAACTCATCTGATGCAAGAATCTACATCATTTGTCTGACTAAAACTAAAAAACATTGACAAAATTTAATTCATAGAGAAAATAATTTGTAACAAAGATAGCCTTTTTATGAAATGGAACAATTATTTTTTCGTGACCTTCCACGAAATTTTATCTCAAAATTATCGCCACATATTTAATTCTAATCGTACAGTACGAGCGTCGTTGCCGAGTGTCTACGAGGGCGAAAATGCGTCGTACATTAATTGAATTACAGGAACTTTTTTCCTATTATATAACTGGGGATATTAGTGGACCAAAAGGAATGGGGATATAATTAAGTGGTGCAATAGGACTGGGGATATGAGTGGAGCAAAAGGACTGGGGATATACCACAGGCCATATCAGGCCTGCACTGCAGCGCCGAGATCACTATGTTATGTTATGTTATGTTATGTTATAAGTGGAGCAAAAGGACGGGGTATAAGTGAAGCAAAAGGACTGGGGATATAAGAGGGACAAAAGGCATGCTAAAATTTGAGCGTACACAGAAAAAATAACAAGTGGGGGAAAATTTTTGACTTTAAAATTGTTGATTTTTTCTTACGGTCGAAATAACATTTTAACTCGTCATGTGTCGCATGAAACAACTCAAGGGCCTGGGTCACGCGGGATCACAATAAATACTTCGTTATGAAGATTGAAGAGGAATGTCTGAAAGTTTGTTTTGTAATTTCGGACATTTTAATCCCGCGCGACCACGCTAGTGACGTCGCCTTGTTTTATAACATCGTGGCCTTTTGGAGAAGTATTAGGATATGCCACATTTATGGCTTGAACTAGAAAAAATGAGATGCGAGGTGCTGCCTGTGCAGCCTCCGAATCCGAGTTTTTGGACAGAGTATCGTACCTTCGTACGATGTCTGTCGACGCCATGCCTCCAGCGCTCTGACTGGGCATAGCGCATGAGGAGTGCTTTCTGAAGCTTAATCGTATAGGGCAGAAACAATAATATTTGCTGTCGCCCGACGAAGGATATCGTTCTTGAAGAGAGCAATAGAGCAGTGAGAGCACTATAATAGATTTCAATCAGAAAAATCCTTTGCTTCAAAGTTGACTCCCGATTTTCATCGTAACAGGTGTAATGCGGCACGGTGAACCAGGGAGGGACTCCAAATTCTTCCAAAGTAACCAAACACCTGTCGTTAGATGTTAACCCCAAGGCTGAAAGAACATGCATGGAGCTAGTGATGTAGCCATAATGGGAGCAAGCCATGAACCGAAGCGGTAAGAAACATTAGTTCCAGAAAACATTAGTAAGTCCGTGAGTAAACATTAGTAAGTAAGTAAGGTAAGTCCAGGAAACATTAGTTTATGACGTGCGCTCCGTCACCATGACCTGAATCTACAGGTTCAAGATCACAGAAATCTGGATTACTTTCTCTTTTATTTTACTTTCTTCTTCAAATTTTAAGATTTTATCATGATTCCATGAGCTATTTCTTGTAAGAAATTAATTCGACACCGGACATGCACTATTTCAGGCATTTCATTTTATGTGCACAATTTGCACGCTCAGTACTAGGAATAGATAAATCAGGGCTTCTTCCCCTATCGAGTTGCGTATGCACAATTACATCTTATACTCGTATGATGCAGGAACTCGCCTAAATAATTTGTCTGACAATAATTAACAAAGAAACAAAGACTAAATTTAAAGTGATGAGAAAATAATGTGTGCGAAGTATTGTCCCGGAGAGAATCATCTGACGTAAGGACCACAATGAAATAGAACAAATATTTTTCCATTAACGGGCACGAAATTTTGGCTCTAAACTCTTACCGAATGTTCATTCTTGTCGTAAGGTACGGGCGCTTCATCCGAAGCGTAAGCGGGGCCGAAAGTACGACGTACAATATTTCTGAATCTTTATTTTATCCAGTGTAGAACTGTTGATTAGAGTCAAGCAAAAGGTATGACGTGTTCAGCTCCGTTCTTGCAAAGCGACCTTCATTTTAACGTTCCTCAGGCGTGTTGGTACAAGTGCAGAAAGCCAACAAATTAAGGCAGTCGACCAATCTTGAGGTTTGATAAAAGACTTTGATGAGAGTGGAACTAAAAGACATGTGCTAAGCAGCGTTTCAGCAAAGCGACCTTCATTTTAACGTTCCTCAGGCGTGTTGGTACAAGTGCAGAAAGCTAACAAATTACTGCAGTCGACCAATCTTGAGCTCTGATAAAAGACTTTGATGAGAGTGGAACTAATAGACATGTGCTCAGCAGCGTCTCAGCAGAGCGAAGTTCATTTTACGAGCCTCAGGCATGTTGGTACAAGTGCAGAAAGCTAACAAATTACTGCAGTCGATCAATCTTGAGCTCTGATGAATGACTTAAATAATGTCGGGATTTGATAAGATCAATTGAAGAGTGATCATTAGGGAGAGATGCATTGTTTCGCAATGACGTTTGTTTATAAAATTTTATGAGGTGATGGCTGTTTTCAAGGTGAAGTTGATTCGGCAAAGAACTTGAGAGAATATGACTTCGTTATTTGAAAGTTATGATAAATCCAGATAGATTCTTTTAATTCGCATGATTATACGATTCAATTTCGAATGGTGTGGTCTGACTTCTGAGCTTCTGACATCAGGAGTTGGGTAATTGATTGATGAAATTTTATTGGCTAGAAATGTTGTTTCCTTGTTTTTGCTTAAAGAACAGATATTTTAAACATCTAGGCATATTGGTAACATTCTCTCACAAATGTTGCAATTTTCAATTATTAGATAACTTTAGCGGCGTATTTGATTAAGAATATCATCTCTATCTGAAATGAAATATTTATCGATAGGAGGTGAATAAAATAGAGATGAAATGCGATTAAATGCATTAACACATCATGAGAATAACAGGGTCCAAAAATAACGTACAGAGACACGCGACTGTAAAATACTCCGGTCAACCTATAGGTGTAGGAGGAGGCGGAATGTGGTAGGGACTAACCGTCACTAACGCGTCAGTCAACTTGGGTGTGAGGCTAGAAATACGTCTCGGCAAAAATCGATTTTAGCCATATTTTGTTAAATGATACATAATTGATTAAATATTCATTTAACATTGTCTCATCAATATTCAAGGTTAACCTTCGAAACTTTAACATTTTACATGAACGTTTTACATTTGCATTTTTTTAATTCTCAATGCCTGGCCTTATAAAATTTGTGGTTGGAAATGGTGTGGAAAATACTTTGAAGGGGTTTGTTTGGCAGTTGCCCACATGAAAAATCATTGTCGGCTAGCTAATTTCCACAAAAATTGTTTTTCTGTCCACTCTGGTGAGCACGCTTCAATTAAGCCATGAAAAATCTACAACTGGTCTCAAATTTTCATCAAAACAATTTTTCCACAGCTGTGCCGCGTGCTTTTGTGTAATGTGTGTATCTTTATTACGCAGGAAAAATGTGTTATATATATAATATTATGTCCGCATTTTTTAGCATGAATGTTTCAAAAAACCTCCTTGTTGAATTCCATGTAATTTTCTTTTGTATCACAGGATGGAGGCGGTGACGAATGTTGGGAGAATTATATTAGGGCAAATTTTCTTTGCACGAGATAAAAATCTCATTAATAAAGTTTAGAATCCAGTTAATAACATTCTATCCATCTCAGCGAAACCCAGCTTTCACACGATATAGTTAATCATTTCATTTCATTCGTTCCCGTCTCTCAGTGTGCATTGAATTAGATCATTGTCGAAAGTAAAGGTTCAAAAACATTCGGGGTGGATGCAATACCAAACATCAAAGTCAACGACACAGGTTATATATTACTGAATTATTAAGGGCAGCTAATTGAAGGGAGTTAACTTAAGGAATGATGCAACGCAATAATACAAGAAAGGAACGGATAAGTGTCGGCAGAAGTACAAAGGCTAGTCACGAGAACTGGGGCCATACTTTCAAAAAAAGTTAAGAGATCGTAAGTTCATCAGCCAATNCAGTAATACAATAAAGGAACGGATAAGTGTCGGCAGAAGTACAAAGGCTAGTCACGAGAACTGATCTTGTGGGATGGGAGATTCGGCTGTATATATAGATCCGACCTTTCAAAATTCATCCGCTAAATCAGTATGGCTGGCAAAAGTTAAACATTATTTTTTTTCCCAAAGAATTGATTATTTTAAAATATCAAGGACACAGAAAATCACGAGAACGTCAGAGTTAAAAACGAGGCTCACCTGTCGAGCGCGGGATAACGGGATCTAAGTTAGTAACAAGCCTAGCGTGCAGGTCGGCATCGCGATGAAGAAAAAGCATATTTAACAAAAATATAACTCAGTACTCACTGCAGTGAGTGACAGAGAGCACATTTTCTCTGAAAAATGCGCTAAAAACAGGTCGCATGCACTTACTAGAATTATGATTAGAATGAAGAATTAAGCGGGTCTTTGCTGATCATGTTGCTGCGTGCGACGTTACTCATATCATCAATTTTTTACTGTCGAGACTTCGTAAGTCCCATCTTCATAACATAGCATCATGGCACAGCGTCATGGCACAGCTTCATACACACATAGCAATTAACAATTGAAAGCAAAAATGTGCATCTTTTCAAGTATTGAATTAAAAAATGTAATACATGAATCAAATACATGAATAAATAAATAACTAAAGTTATTGGCTTTAAATAAAGTAATTCTGACTCGTGACTGAGCGTGAAGGGTTTACAGAAAAATGAAGTAATAACAAATTTACACTAATACCTCATGTTTGAAGGCCTCACTAGCACATTATACGAAGTAGTTACAATCAACTGCACATATCAACTACATTACAACAGAGCCTATTTCTTACCAGTGACTTTATCATATCAAACAGCCATTCAGATTTCGCACAGAAAATTTACGTGATTTTTTTGTCGGGTGTGAGTAAGAAACTTTCCCTTACCTTGATCAAATTCACTACCTATTTTTGTATGAGTCAAATTGGCCAGTTGTGCACCGTCTTATTATTTGTACCCTCACAAGCGCCTCCATCTTTGTGAGTCCCAGACAAAGCCTGGCTTGTCCCTTCCCTCACTTACCCTCAATCATTCACCCTTGCTCCCTGTCTTCAAGTTCGACTGATTCAAAGTTTTTTCTTTTCTCTTCTGTTCTATTCTTTATAGATTCATGTATTTGTATTTTATTTTATGATTATTTGCCAGTTTCATTTGCTACGGTCTAAAGCCAGCTCACGTTCACTCACTCTCTACAATCGCGTAACTATCGCTTCCCATTTATGCGCTTTATCTATACAACTAATTCGTCATTTTTATGTGGCGCCATTATGAAGTTTAGAGCGCATTTTCTACACGCTTACTTAGCGTTTAAAGATTTTTAATTTTATACATAACTCCGGAAATACTTACAAATAATTAATAATTATATTATATATTATATATGTGGTAAAAACAGGTCGCATGCACTTACTATCATCAATTTTTTACTGTCGAGACTTCGTAAGTCCCATCTTCATAACATAGCATCATGGCACAGCTTCATGGCACCGCCTCATAGCACATCGTCATGGCACAGCTTGATGGCACAGCGTCATGGCACACCTTCATACACACATAGCAATTAACAATTAAAAGTAAAAATGTTCATCTTTTCAAGTATTGAATAAAAAAACTGCGCCATTAGGATGTGTCACAATTGTAAATAATCTTCAAATTGAAAGATTTTTCATTATAAACGTGGTCGACCTTGTCTTGTCATTTAATACCCATTTAAAGCCGATACCGTAATTTCATAATTTGCAAAACTAAATTCATTACATGGAGTACGAAAATATCTAATGTCAACACTACTATACTAATATCAGTGGTGTCGCTAGGCCTATTTCAGGGGGGGGTTTCAGTCCTTAATTAATTTTATCAGAATTATTAATAATATTCATTCATCCTTTCAATATAAGTTCAATATAAGTTCAAGTTCAATATAAAGAGGCCAGAATATAAGTTTTCATAAACAATCATATGACCAGTAATCATTAAGTTAAATATGATCATAAACCTTAGTAGGCTTAAAAAAGTTATAGTGTCTCTAAATCCAAGGGACGCCTCTAATAATTACTATTATTATACAATACCATGTCCATAATTTACTATTGCCGAAAGATTACTTACAAATGAAATTATCTGAAATTGTGTCACTGGTCGACATGAGAATACTAGTGTCTACCATAGAAGTGTCCGGAATAGAAGTTTTCTATCTGACCGTTCATAGAAAACTGAAGAACCCATCCTCATATAAACTTCATCACAATATGGTACTAATTTTTAAAGCAAAGCGTTCTAGTAAAATTTAAAGTCTTTGATCTGAATTTAATCACATAATTGACTATCATGAAATTCTGGTGACCATCGCATGAGCATAATCAAACGCGCCTTATTCTCTTGAAACTAAACATAAATTTTGATCTGATTATATCAGTGCATCTTTAATTTCGCATCAAACTTATTGCTTTAATGACAGTGCAATGCAGGCGGTACGGTTGGATGTGTTAGCTACTGTTGGGTAAGATCTCGGGTTCGTGGTTACTGCACATTGTCGGTCGAGAAAATTAGGAAGTTGGCTCGGCGTAAGAATGACGAGGTAATTTAAAAAATTATTATTCCAGGTGTGGCATCATCGAGTCTCGTTACTGAGAAAAATAAGAGAAAGCTCAAAACGTAAGTCAATCTGGCCTCATTTCATAATATACCATCGTCGCTATAATAGAATAATTACAGTACATAAACTTACCTGAGGCTTCTAGTGTTCAGTGTGAAGGAGAATTTAGGAGATACTCGTAAAATGTAGAGAAAATCATTAAGCGGCAGGAGTCTGAGAAGAATAGCAGGAGTTTCAACTGTGTTTGAAAAAGTTGAAAGACTTCAAATTAAAATTACACATTCCGTAGCAGTATACGTCAAAGATCATGATCGGATTGCACAACTGATGTTTCTGAGTACAAATTTCTGCGTGATAAGGAAAAATTGTGGCTCACATGCTCTTGAGTCTTGAGAAGCATTTCATGAAGTCGGACCTCGTTCAAAACTCTGCACTGCAGTCAGTAGACACTTGTCATCGAGGCCGACACGGCAGCCAAATGCACAACGATTGGAGTGGTTTAACTTTAACTTTAACAACTAGTTACCCAGTGGTTAAAGTTTAGAGTACCAGGATTGGAGCAGAGAGGTGCTGGTTCGATCCCAGCTCTGTGCGCTAGTTTCTGGTCAGAATCGGCAAGGAGGCCGGGCGGTTAAGCACAACAGAATTGCAGCAGTGTGTTGCGAGTTCGAGACGCAAAATGCTGTGAATGTTCTGCAATGTTAACAATCGGCGACAGGCCTACGGCCTAATAAACGCTGAAACCGCCATTTTTATTATAGAATTTCACGCTAATTTTTTTCTAGTCAAAGAAGCAGTTATTAAATGAAACAGGTATAACAAGTATCATGTTATATCACGCAAACCATGATGTATATTATGCACGATATGACCACAATTAAAATAGATTATTGTTATATTATTTACAATTTTCGGTATAATTGATATGACTATAAATTTCACCGGAGTCTGCACCACAAAAATTTTTAAAATTTTGTAGTGAACTCGTGAAACTAATTTACTTGCAAATTGAATCTTCTTTCTAAGGACGAATTTAGTAATTTCGAATGGTTGCATGCGTTTAAGTTCATATTCCATGACATTAAATAAATAAGTGGGAATCATAATGACTTACGAATAGCATATAATGCTTCAGTTCTCGTTGTTCCGCCGCTGTGCACTCTTCTCAATACGAAGTACGAAGTGAGCTCAATATTCACTTCATACACTCAGTATCATTAATTATATGATCGCAAAATTGGAGGCAATAAAGAAGATTAATTCAATATTCAAATTAATTCATTTGATTGGTAAGAGATCCACGGCTACAGCTCCAGCGACCGCTGGTCTTCAGCAGGAAGAAAGTGAGCTACCCTCGAGGCGCTGTCGTGTGAAAACCAAGCGCGGTAAAAACTTGTACGAAGAATCAGAGATGGGTTCCTGGCTACCTGTGTTGACAAAAATGATAATGCAACTTCCTATTTTACTTGGTAAATTGTAGAACTATTTGGAAACCGGAAAAGTACATTACTATCATATATGTCGCGTGAAATAACACAAGATCCGATAATGTAATCTCATCTGTATTATTCAATAAAGGTTTACATAGAATTTATCAGCATTTATTTCAACTTAAGTTTTAATTTTATTCACTGAAACAAAAATGTATTGCCATTTCAGTCAAGTTTTGCATAGCAGGCAAATTATCACACGTAGCGATAATAACGATATATTCAACATAACCGTTAAATTCCTAAATCGTTATTTCGTCAAATTTTTATGCTTTAGAATATTTTAAACTCCTAACAAATCTACTATCAGTCGAATTGGAATTGGTTACAAAGAGGTGCATTTGTAAGCAATATGTAATGAAAAGTTCTTCAATTTGGCACGCTATAGCTGGACTTGACAAATAGCCAAACTCTCATTTTTCATGAATCAGCAACTAAAATAATAGGAGCTACTATAATAACAGAATTTAATTTAAAATTTGCAGGAAGTCAGCTACATGAAGTGAGATCCCAGTTTTTGCGGTTGATTTGCTTGTCGAGTCCTTGCCACTGCTCAGCAACTCTCGCCTCTTATGTGTGAACCTGAGCTCGGTTTAGAAAGATGGTTAGGCAGCCTGCCCTCGGTTTGGAAAGATGGTTAGGCAGCCTGCCCTCGGTTTAGAAAGATGGTTAGGCAGCCTGCCCTCGGTTTAGAAAGATGTCAGGCAGCTTGCCCTCGGTTTAGAAAGATGGTCAGGCAGCCTGCCCTCGGTTTAGAAAGATGGTTAGGCAGCCTGCCCTCGCAAATCTTTCTACCATAGGCAGCCTGCCCTCAGTTTAGAAAGATGGTTAGGCAGCCTGCCCTCGGTTTAGAAAGATGGTTAGGCCTGCCCTCGGTTTAGAAAGATGGTTAGGCCTGCCCTCGGTTTAGAAAGATGGTTAGGCAGTCTGCCCTCGGTTTAGAAAGATGGTTAGGCAGTCTGCCCTCGGTTTGGAAAGATTGTTAGGCAGCCTGCCCTCGGTTTAGAAAGATGGTTAGGCCTGCCCTCGGTTTAGAAAGATGGTTAGGCAGTCTGCCCTCGGTTTGGAAAGATTGTTAGGCAGCCTGCCCTCAGTTTAGAAAGATGGTTAGGCAGTCTGCCCTCGGTTTAGAAAGAAGATGGTTAGGCAGCCTGCCCTCGGTTTAGAAAGATGGTTAGGCAGCCTACCCTCGGTTTAGAAAGATGGTTAGGCATGCCCTCGGTTTAGAAAGATGGTAAGGCAGCAAGCCCTCGGTTTAGAAAGATGGTTAGGCAGCCTGCCCTCGGTTTAGAAAGATGGTAAGGCAGCCTTCGCTGGATCCTGACACTCGAAAAATTTGTCCCTGTTCACATGCTACTAGTTATTTATAGTTTTCTTCATGCATGTACCATATTTTAACGGAAATACAAATTAGTATAAGTGCTATATTTCTAAGTTGTAATTCCTTCCACTTCGGTATTAGAGCATAAATAATTTGCTCTATAATAATAAATACTGCTCAATTTTTATCTACAGTTAATTGATGGTAATACCATATTACAATTAATTCATTGCGGGACCTAGAGGTCATTTTCTGATTAATGATAATATTTGTCGCACAGCGTCGAAATCACAGGTTGTGCAATAGTTGATAATTATTGATAAGCTGAAAGTTTGGCCTGCTACCTTATTTTGTACACGGCTAGTTATTCTGGCAGATGTGTTTTTACATGTTACTGCTCATCAGCAAAGCAATTTGATATATTTTAATCATTAATTTTAATCAAAATCTGATTATATATGCATGCATAATTGTATAGACCGATGATAACTGTAATGATTAAATTGGCCATTATTTAAATATTTATGAGATTTTTCAACACAGTAAAATAATAGTCATTTAAACCGTGTTCAGAGAGTTTAGGTGATCATTTTAACAAGTCAACGTTGAAGTTTTTTCTTCTCCTAGGAGAAAAAAATTTGGACTACTGTTCGTAATATTAAATTTCGAAAATTTTCGAAAAAATTGCTGTAAAAGAGCTAATTTAAGAGCTCTATAAGTTAATGTCCACTGGACATCCGGAAACTGAATTCACCAGTTTTTTGCTTATAGTAAAACAGACTCTCATTCGCCCTTCAGCTTCGCTTTAAAACTAGTTTCGAAACTTCCGAGGAAGCATCCAGCAATTCCGATTCTCTCGAGGAAGAAATAGAAAACAGACACCGAAAAAATAAATTGATGCATCCAATTATGAGCTGCCAAACTGAAACCGGTACTTGTGAAACTAGATTCTGCAGACAGTTGGCACTCGCTGAAGAACAACACTTTCGTTCGCGAGCCCAGTGCATAGAAACTATGCTTCGCAGAGTATGCTTAGATAAAAACGGTCACGATCATCATAGATATAACGATGGTAGTAAGTTGTCGGCTTCGAAAAATTTGGGAAGGTATACTTTAGGTTAAAGCCTGCGCAACGTCCTTATATCATGGAAAAATATGCAAAAGCATTTACAGCAAAACAACCCAAATTTAATTACGGACTAGAGTTCATGAATATACAATTAAAATACCATAGCATTCATATGCGAATGTTTATCTTCATTGTCTATATTATTCCAATTAATGTTTACTTGTTCGTCATTTTATGTTAACTTCAACCAATCAAAAGTTTGTTAGAGTTTCAATTAATAGATTTAGGCTCATGATTCTCCTCAGAATCGGGAATAATTTTTTTATCCAGAGGGTATAAAGTATATATTTGGAAGCCAGAATATTATGAAGCCATCATAATCGTAAAGTATTGAAAATTTTTAATGATTTTTTCTTTATGATGGGGCAATATAGATAATTATCTCGAAGAAATAGATAATTATCTCGAAGATATAGATAATTATCTCGAAGATATAGATAATGATCTCGAATATATAGATAATTATCTCGAAGATATAGATAATTATGTCGAGGATATAGATAATTATTTCGAAGATATAGATAATTATTTCGAAGATATAGATAATTATTTCGAAGATATAGATAATGATCCCGAATATATAGATAATTATCTCGAATTAAAGATTTACTCTACACGACAGAAGGAAGGAATGTTTCAATGCGCATCATGACAGCTACAATTTAGCATATGGCATCTAAATTTCGAATGCCTTTTCAAAGAAAAAAAAACGAAGTTTTCCCATTGTTCACAACATAACGGCATCAGAAGCGTACCGCGCTCACTATTGTCATCTCGTCTCAATGAGCATTTGAAGTCACGATGTGTCATCGGCTTCCAGGTCAAAAGTATTGTGGGCTTATACCCATGGAGTTATGAATTATATTCATTAACATTTTACTGAATACGATTTATAAAAAAATAAAGTGAAGCAGCCAATTTCAATACAGTACATATCCATCAAACATTTATTCCAAAAAAGTTTTTTTTGTATATACATTTCTGTTAAATTGTGAGGATTATGACTTATAAAATGATTGAATCGTTAAACATGATTTCTTAGAGGGTAGCAATTTTACTGTTGATCCTCAATGTTCTCGTGATTCATTATAACCCGTATGGGGGTAACTGTAGAACCTGTAACCTGTTGCCAACTCTTCACACTTTGCCTTCAAACTCAGTCTTTGTCAGTGTGCGTCGGGCCGTCATCGAAGGAGGGTTGCAACGTGCGAGCGATATTCTATTCGTGACTTGGACCAGAGCAGGCGAACATTTTTTATTAGAAACATACATGATACTTCCAAATAAAAATGATTTATTGCTTGATGGAGCAGAAAAACAGTTTAGATTCATTCGCTTTTGATTGATACAAATTAAAGTATTCTATTCGACAATATTGGCAGTAATATTCATACCAAATACGTGCTTTTTCGTAAGTTTTACAAAGAACCTTAGTGGGAAATGAATCGATTCGATTTTGTATCAGTTTGTTGTATGCAGCAATCATTTATAGTATACATGCACGAGTGTTGTGTGTGGTTGCAATAAGCTAGAGATATAGACAATTGCATGTGTCATCATAAAGCCTTTTCTCCCATGCTTGGATTTAGTACAAAAAATTGGTTTAATTAATTTATTCTACGAATATTGAGAATACATTTTAAGATTTAAGAAGCCAAGCTTGTGATGTGGGTTCTAATAAGATTGAAAAGTTTTATTGATAGACACCGAAGCAAAGCAATTGGTTGAACACCCACACATTATCATAAATATCATTATAAAATGTTGAAAAGCATATTAAAAAAAAGTTTATGGTGAGCTCAACGACCAATAGAAAGCAATCCCCAGCTTATCAAAATGCGTTTGGTTTTATGAAAATGATTAATAATTGCACACAAATCAAATAGGTTCCATGGAATAATTTGATATCATGTAAATTGGAGGATGCTATATGTGAATCTTTTTCTGTCAAATGAACGTCTTCAATTGCATCATCATTGCCCATCATCCTGCTAGAGTAGAAGCGTATAAACCCCAAATTTGAACTCGTTTTCATGTGATGGTTAGCAAATTCAGCCTATATAATAATATATAATATTTTAGTGCTCTAAACTCTGATATAAATTAAACAAATATGCCCTATCGAAAACTACAAATTTGACCTTCCGCGCGCGTCTTGACAATACGTGAGGCTATTTTAATAATCAATTAATTGGCACCTTGAGGCAACCGTCCACTTACAACTTGAGAATCAGTTCACTTTTCTGAACAACGAAAAATGCCATGAGTTCAAAGGTGTCTGGCAATGATAGAATTTCATTTATAACTAGCAGGTTGGTTCGTATTTTACAGAGAAGATAGGACTCTCAATCTTATTATATTACCCGATTGCAAAATTGAATTTTAATCTTTTGTCCAATCCTGTCCTCACTCTCTCCTAATCCTTCCTTCCTCATCCTTCAATCCTTTAATTTCAATCCTTTAATAAATCCTCATTAAATCCACTAAGAATAGAATTTCAGGAGCAGGTAATATCCCGACACAATATCTGGGATACGCGCCCAATTAAACATCCCTTATATTACACATAAACCTACAATAATCACAAAAAATATAACTCAGTACTCACTGCAGTGAGTGACAGAGAGCGCATTTTCTTGTCCGTCCGTCCGTGAAGTCACGGACAGACAGACGGACCGACAGACGGACGGACGGACATGAAGAGCACAATAGAGCCTTTTTGCATAAATGAGAAAATACGCTAAAAAGAAGTAAATAAAAAATTCACAAAAGAATAAAATAAAAATACAAATATTTTGTATATATATTATTAACTTGAACTATTCCGAAGAAATATCACTGCCAAATCAAAAAGATGACCAATCATTGCTCGTGAATACAAAAAAGTATGCAATGGCAACTATTAGTGCCAGGAAAGATGTTGTCAGATTGCGATCGTTGTTTGTACCAAAGGTAGGAATATACCACGGCACAGACACATAAAACATATTCCTAATAAACCGACTGATAATTACGAGAAATATTCTGCATAATAAAAGTATTTCGGTCACATAAAATTTGATTAAAAATGTATTGGAAATAAGATATTTTCAATGAACTGGCTGATAAATTTCTAATTTCGCTCTGTGTACGTATAGCGTGCCAAAATTACGATGTTGCAATAGCAGATATTGGTTGTTGGAGCTTGCATGATGAAGCGTTTTGTGCGAGCGAACAATGCGATAATGAAGCAGATAATAGTGTGATTTTGTAACCTGTATTTCACGCTCATGTCTTCCTCCTTTCACTTGATATCAGAATAGAAGGTAATTCTAGTGCAAATGCTCGAAAATAACGCATGTAATCGACAGTACAACGATTATGTGAGAAGTAATTATTATGATCTATAGATCGTTATATAACATAGTGATTATAAGAACGACTGGGGTACTATTGAAAATAGTTGATTTGCTATAACAGTGTTCAATTTCTTTCTTTGGTTTTCGTAGTTTCATTTGAACGCTCATTCAGACATAAGATTTACTACTTTATGTTTCGAGTTACGCTTCACATTAATTGTTCCCGTGTCAGTGCAAACTAATTCCGATCAACAGGCATCAAAGCGTACAATTATGTACCAATTTTTACGGAAAAAGTTCAATTAACGTCATTTTATTTCACTTACTTGACTGCGCACCAGTAAACAGCAGCCAAACTTCACGCCATTATCTCGGCATACTCAGAAAATAAATGGGTCACGTTGTCCAAATAGTGACACGTATTCTGCACGTAGCACTGATACACCTTTTTACCAATGGAAAACTAGGTCATGGTGACCCACACAAGACAGAAAGTTCATCTATATTCGGACCAAGCCTCGCTCATTTTACTGAGTAGAAGTTTGCCTGCCTTGATGATCCCAATTGGCCACCACGCACTTAATTAACTGAGACCGTAATTACTTCAGTGCGATTCAATTTCTTCAATTGGTGCACGGGGACTTTCTTTTTCTTTCTATGCAGCAGTACTTCTAATTCAACGAACAAATTAGAGAATTGCAAATGATGAACAAGATTAGGGGCTTGCAGAAAGCTGTGTAAAATACTGCCAATCCACTTCCGGACAGCAAAGTTAAATCAAGTTTATCAACCAAATCAGTAAAAAATATAACTCATTACTCACTGCTGCAGTATGTGACAGAAAGCGCATTTTCTCGTCGACGAAAACATGAAGTCACGGACGGACAGACAGATGGACAGACAGACGGACTGACAGACGGACAGACGAACGGACAGACGGACATGGCGAGCACAATAGTGCATTTTTTTAATAAATGAGAAAATGCGCTAAAGAGCGTGCGATTATGTTCAAATTTTTGCTATTTCACCTTTTGACTAAAATAGACACATAATTCAATTTAATTCAACACTCGTCGTTAAATTTTCGCATGGACGCCGCAAAATTTGCTATGCAAATTCTAGCGCCTATAAGGGCACTCCTGCCATAGCCGCAGGCGAGTGAAACAATGGACTCATTACAGCACCTGTGTGAGCTACAGGTCACCTCTGGCTTTATGACGCCGTGTTACCACGTATCTTCACGAACATGACGACTGTTACATCGCTATTGTAGAGATAGCATTTAAACAACCGGCGCTGAGGTGCTATAACAGGACTATCACAGTTACTAACCGTACTCAACCCCTCCTCTAATGATAACGCTTAGAAGTATGCGCTCACTGCACAGTGTGCTAAAGATTTTTTGTAGGTGATGAGTTACGATGCATGATGATTTACGATGAATTCTTAATGAGTTACGATGAATTCTCTTTCATAATGAGTTACGCGTCAAACTTTGTTTGAAATACATTGCATTCTTAAAAAATTTCAGCGCGCATTTCTGCATTTCTCCAGCGCGTCGAGACTATGCACGAGGCTATTATATTGTTATACTTCTACTCAACCTTTTCCTTTCACCTCCGATATAAAGCCTATTGGTCTCGTCAACGATAAATACAGTTTGATCCAAAAAGGATAAAACAATGATTTGATTACTCCTGAATCTAAAAGACTAGAGATAAAAAATTAAAATAAATAGACAATTAACATCACTAGCGTTAACATCTATGAATATTAATAAAAATTAACGCAAATGTTTTCCTCTGCTTAATGTTTGTAGTGCAGTGTTATTTGCTGTACAGTTAACTAAACAGTCTAATACGTTGACAAAAAGACCTGCTGTTTATGCAGGGATTGAAAGACAACCTTTACTGTTCCTTAATGATGGTAGAAAGTTTAACCTTGCTGCACTTTGATAAGCTTGTCGCTGCTTTCTACCTAAAATGTAACTCAAATTTTGCTTCTTGCCTCGAGGCCTCAAAATGAATCACTAGTCCAGAAATATACGTTTGAAATCCTAAAAAATCTTCACCAATCGCAAACTATGAGTGCAATGCTAATAATAATTATATGTAATATAATCGTGCATCAGAGGTGAACTTTATACTTAACAAACTCGTCGGAAAACAACAACCCATAAAATTGTCTACGCAAAGTACAAAACTCTTTACGCATTAAACTTGGAAGTATTATGGATAAAACCACTGCCTGTATCTGCACAGGGCTCAGCTTCATAACTTATTTTTAGTGACAGGGACAACAAACATCTCCAAGCCTACGACAAGAACTATTTTTGCTTCATAACTTATTTTTAGTGACAGGGACAACTAACATCTCCAAGCCTACGACAAGAACTATTTTTGCTTCATAACTTATTTTTAGTGACAGGGACAACTAACATATCCAAGCCTACGACGAGAACTATTTTTGCTTCATAACTTATTTTTAGTGACAGGGACAACTAACATATCCAAGCCTACGACAAGAACTATTTTTGCTTCATAACTTATTTTTAGTGACAGGGACAACTAACATATCCAAGCCTACGACGAGAACTATTTTTGCTCCTGAAATCAATCATTACGATAGCGAGGATATGATGCGTGGGACAAGGTGTTCAGTGTTGCTGTTGTTGCTCAGTGTCGTGTTCTCGGACGCCGCCCGGACTGCCAAGATGCCAAACTTGAGTGACGATAAAGTCGCTAAGGAGTACACGCAGTTTACCGACAGGTTGGTACTTTACGATAATTTTTTGCTAGGTTAAATGTGCTACTTACTTTTATTGGTATAATTAATATTTGTTTAAATTAATTAAAGGTGCTATGGATGCATTGCAATATATATGATTTTAAGTTCTCGATAATAATTTATTTGAAAATTGAAGCATGGAGTAAGGCATTGAATGTTTTAGAGCTTCTTATATTTTCAATATAATATATTAGACTCCATCAGAGTCATTTGTGGATCAATTCAGCGTAACCAAACTGTCTACTCTATTAAATCACGCACGAATATCAATAATTCAATCAATACCCTTCGGTTACAAATCAAAATAATTAGATCATTTTCAAAATCCAGTTATGTTAATGTGGAGTTCAGGTGAGAGGATGAATAATTTTGAATCTCTTGTAGGAAAGGCTCGGGTACCATATTCTAATTTGCATTCTAAAGATTAGAAACAATGAGCCAATAACCTTCTATCTCTGATCTCATATAATAGTTTGCGATGCTGAAATCAGGAAAAATTTATATCGCTAACTAACTTGAATTTGAAATTTTATTATTTTTCTTAAGTTCAATTGTCCTAATAAACAAATGAGCCACTGTTGACAAGCCACAGGTAATGTGTTGGCAGTGGGGGCTCCATCGCTAGGAAGCATAGCAAGCAAGAAACTTCACACATAAGCCCGTCTCCCACGATCTCGCTATTCGGTGCTACCAAAACATTTCACGTTCAAGTCTAAAAAAAAATAAAAAAAAGAATCAAAAAGAGGAAAGCGGCCTCAATGAAGAAAAGTAAATCGGGACGAATTTTATGCTGTTTCAAATGCAACCACAACCGGAGTTCATCGAAGTGAATTATTCGACAAAATTATCAAAAAGAAACAGTACAATTAAATTAGTTTGGTATTTGCCCTTTCAGAATAACGCGGTTCACAATAGTAATTAAAAAAAATGCTTACGTGAGGAAATATATTCAACCGTAACATTTTATTAATTTCAGTTGAGAAATATAACCAAATAATGGGCTTTCATTGCAAACAAAATGCCGTTGTAAACAATGCTGAATGATACACAGGGAAAACTTTTCGAGCTCATTTTCTTCATTCCATAAATTTGAAATTAAAAGTAGAGAAGTTTGCAGCTACAGTATATAGTAAACATGACTGAGGCGGACTCTGAGACTACGACAAACGCAATCTGGCTTACATCGAACGGCCGGGTAAACAATAAGTATATTAGATGGAGTAACTTTAGATAATTATTCCGTTAATTAATTTTATAGAATTGTTCCTTCTACGACGCACTACGTATAAGTATATAGATTACGTCAAACGGGTAAACAATAAGTAACGCAGATGCATGGTTCTATGTCACTGTATGAAAATGTAATTACACACATTGCGCAATCCGCATTAATATACAAAACTGAGCCAAGAAATGCGCTCTCTTGACGAAAAAGTCACTCAGCAGCATCGTTTCATTGAGAGACGATGACCGAGTTTCCGACTGTGAGAGAAATGATGTGCCGACACAATCAAACCTGGGTTCCTGAAGCCCATTCAAAGCGATCGTCTGAGAAGATTTGAGAGTTTTTCCTAAGAAGATTTCTTATTAAATTGTCGGACAAAACCATAACAGGATGGCATTTCTATAAAACCGCATTCTGAATAGATACCATTTTAACGTAGACTGAGTTTTCTGAAAGTAATAAGTACAAAATCAGAAGAGAAGTACGTCTATTACACGTAGGCAAATGAATTAACCACTTGTGCATTCCAATTTTAAAAGTACTCGTATTTTCTAGAGTCCAAAGTACGCTATTTGGCGTTGCAGCACAGGTAGAGGAAGTCGTGCATGGAGAGATCAACGTTACTCGTTCCGTTATACTTTGAACGTTAAAACTAATAATCATTTGTATATCTTGTATGCGTTGTTGTTTAGATAATGTTGAAAAGATAATTTGTGTAGATGATGTTTAAATGACATGTAAAAAACATGTGGCGCTTTCAGACAATAAAAAAAGTATTGCCTAATCATTGTTTCACTTATCTCATTAAATGCAGTACAGGCCTCACTTAAATTATAATTTTAATAAAAAATCCTGTATATTTTTTTGTATTAAAAATCATGCTTGATTTGGGGCAGTATATCTATTAGTTATTAATGAAGGCTTGGACGTCATCACTAATATCATGTGAACTCATGCATGCATTCAGTTGCATGAAAGAACTCGAGGAGAAATTGGTTTCTGGTTGGACCAATCAAGCCATCATCAGATCCAGTAAAAAGGGTCATAATTGACCACACGTCACTCACTGCATGTTATTTAGGTTATAATTATGGAGTCTACGATTCAAACAAAGGAGTGAGATAAAAATCTATGGATGGCAGGAGCGAAAAGTTCTGCCTCGAGGCATGTGGACCCAAGGCTCTGTCATGCGTGTCGTGAACCAGTTCCTTGCGAGGCATTATTGCAAGTGATCAATTTTTCGTATGCCTTGTTGACACAATTTCCTCTATGGCATCACACTGATGTAAATTCAGAATAAATGCCTGCGAAGTATTACTGATGCTAATGGTTTTTTAACTTGCATCTCAGACAATTTTGATCATTAACTTGATTTACTTTAATGTTTTTCTCAGAATGAATTAATATCGTGCATATTCTACAACAAGTGCATGCTACTCTCACCGGTGCCGGATTAACGCCCGATTTGTGATCCCTAACAAAGCAGTGATCTTCATACGAGAGCGCAGGAGCTGCACGTGATCAAAAGGTTCGTTCATTTGCCAGCAGTGCACTTGTGACGACGTTCAACGCTATGATCCGCTTCTCTCTGCGCTTTTGTTACGCTTTCTCTTGCGAACTACGCAACTCACGCCCTCTGCAGGCTGATCTGACGACCGGGACGCGTGCTGCTACAAACTATACGCCGATGACTGCTGTACTTTAAGCGGCGGAAACGTCCAACACAACTTGCATGAACGTTTAACCACTTACGTGCATACGTTTAAGTTTCTTATGTTATTTCTGTCTAGAGGCCCACTACTGAATATTACCGTCAAGGTACATGAGGATTAGAGGACTAATGTAGACTGTCCTCTAATCCTCACTCATCTCCCACCTGCTGAAGTCAAGGGGAGTGAGTAGAGGGTGGGCGACTTCTGTTCGGGAGTGAGTAGAGGGTGGGCGACTTCTGTTCGGGAGTGAGTAGAGGGTGGGCGACTTCACAATCCCTCACTAATCCCCCACCCGGTGAAGACAATCCATCACTCATCTCCCACCCGGTGAAGACAATCCATCACTCATCTCCCACCCGCTGAAGGCAGCTCGCGGGTGAACAAAGATCTCAAGGAAGTCGTTTGGCTTGCAGCTGCCCCCACTCCCCTGCTCCCGTGGCTGCCTCCTGCTAATTGAAACATGTGTCCAATTAGCCAATCCTCACCCTCATAGATTTATGCCACAGCTGCGTACTGGCGGAACTTATCATGGTCCTCAATTTGATGGATGATGGCTTGATAACGACCATCGAATAGGATAATGGTTCTTTACTAATACCTAAATTACCGGTTTTATTGTGAGTGTACGCATCGGGGCAAGTTTGGACCATTGACTCCTGGAATTTTTGAAGCCACCCGAGGAAAAAATGAGATAATTTCAGAGAAAATTGTAATTATTTGTGCTTATGAAAATTAAAGACATGAATCGACCCTTAAACGGTTATCTTTGTCATGTTAGCGATTACAAGTGAAGTCCGACGTAGCAGCGTTACCGGCGTAGCAGCGTTACCGGCGTAGCAGCGTTACCGACGTAGCAGCGTTATCGACGTAGCAGCGTTACCGACGTAGCAGCGTTATCGACGTAGCAGCGTTACCGGCGTAGCAACGTAACAGACATAGCAGAGTTACCGGTGATTTTCAAAATAAAAAATGCAAATGAGTTATATTGAAACAGGAAAACAAGAATATATATTTGGGTCGGTTAATTTCATTTCACTTTCTATTCTCGACACATCAAGGATATTTCCATTGCCTTCTGTATTTCTTTCAGCTTTCACACGCAAATGATTGTTTTGCATTATTTTTATTATCAATCCAGGCCGCTGTTACTCCCACTAGCAAGCCTGCAATCATTGCAATCCACATCTCACATGTCCTGTATTGACCACAGCCGCTGGTTAGGACGCGGTAACTACATGTATAGTAGGGTAATTTAGCGTGGCAGGTAACCCGATGTGCCTGAGTAACCCTAAGTGTGTTGGTAACCCTGTGTTGTCGGGAAATTATGTGTAGAGGTAAACCAGTGTGACGAGGTAACCCCAAATAGTTGGGAAATTGTGCGCGGCAGGTAACCGAATTTGACGAGGTAACCCTAAAGGCGAGGTTGGGGTTAGGGTAATTTTTTTTACGTATGCCAGGGTAATCAGGCGTTCATCGGACGCGAGTTTCAAAATGGGTTATGTCCCATTTCTGAAGCATGTAGGCACAGATACAATTTTAATAGAAATAATTACAATGACTTCTATTTTTTGAGGATCTAATTGAACTCTACATGGCAGTTTCCTAGATACCGTGCGAGATTAAAAAAATATGCATCGATAACCTATCGAATAATTATTGATTGATTTTCAAGACAGTGAATAGCCAAAAAGTTAACCACAACAGCAGTGATGATTTATGACGATGATGAACCATCATGAGCAGCCTATTTTCAACTAATAATAATTTGATGCAATTCCAAATTGCAATGGTGGCTTTCTCTGATAGTTGATAAATAATAAAAACACAGGAGATGTTTCTAGACCTCTTTTTATGCACAAGAAAGTATTCTACTTTTCTCTTGATGTGAGAGCTGTGACGCTGTAGGGGGCGCTCAGAGAAAGTGAAGAGGGATATTTATTTGTACAGGACTGAAGGCAGCGGGCATAGCAACAGACGACAGTGCAACAATGCAAGGAAGTTCTTGGAGAAAACCATACTCCACATCGCAGGAAACGTGCGTCTTTTGCTCGACATTTTGATGGCAGTTAAAAATGTTTACCGGTCCTAGAGAGATTGGCATGTTGCATTTTAATTTCCGCTCCTATGTTTGGCTTGTTTCCAATGAAGATTTTACTAGATATGAAATAAGTAGATTCACATTAAATTAGATTCATACTACGTTTTATGACTAACGCTAGATTTTGAACGCGAATAATACGAATTTGCAAATAAAACAATACTCTTCTACTTCACAATAACATTCAAAACCCACGTAGAAAAAAACATATATGTTTACAATCTCTGCGTTCCCTGCTACAGGAAGTCTGCCTCGTACCTACTCTCCCTTCCTATACACTTCACCATACCCCTTCTCACCTACCGCCCTTGCCCCAGTCCCTCCTTCAGTTCTGATGCCGGATGTGTTGCTCCGAACGCGGCGCGCGAATTTAATGCTCGGCATTTTACGGCTCAGGTCGGAAACCGGAAAATGTTCGCAGAAATAATTGGGCAGCGAGAGCGCCGGATCGCAGGCATCATCTATAGATCAATGCAAGTGATCTGCAGCACAATTTCCAGGGCATGCAATCTCTCCCGCTCGATCTCTCGGTTTCCGCTCATCTTACGGAGTTCGTTTCGTGAGGTTGTGGCATCTTTGTAATTACGGCTGCATCGCCGTTTTTTGTTTCTTGGTATAATTCCATTTATTTTACATATACAATTTTATTTTACATGAGCAATTTTATTAAAGTCATTAATGAAAGCAGATCGAAGAACCTCAATGCGGTTTAGCGGTATGAGTGCGCCTGCCTAGGAGATGTGCTCATATGAGTGCGCCTGCCTAGGAGATGTGCTCATATGAGTGCTCATACCCACGAGATGTGCTCATATGAGTGCGCCTGCCTAGGAGATGTGCTCATATGAGTGCTCATACCCACGAGATGTGCTCATATGAGTGCTCATACCCACGAGATGTGCTCATATGAGTGCGCCTGCCTAGGAGATGTGCTCATATGAGTGCGCCTGCCTAGGAGATGTGCTCTCATATGAGTGCGCCTGCCTAGGAGATGGGCTCTCATATGAGTGCGCCTGCCTAGGAGATGTGCTCTCATATGAGTGCGCCTGCCTAGGAGCTGTCTCTTATACACATCTAGATGTGTATAAGAGACAGCCCCTATATAGTGTTGGTCACGGGCCCTGCTTCGTGGGGCCACGGGCTCTACATAATGTGTGTGGCCCCCTACGCCGCCGTGGAAGAGAACCGGGCGTTTTGCCTCCAAAAATCTTTGTAAACATTTGTTTTGAATTTGACAAATCGCTGCGTTTGATCCGGATATAGAATTTGAAATCCAAGTAAATTCATATTAAACATTTCAGAACATCAGAAATTTGCTTGACAACGCGATTTGAAACAATAATGAATTTTTAGTTCAAAATTATCAGATGAGTAGAGTGTCTAGAAAATTTGCAGGCAAGCACATCATTAAAATAACGACGCTCAAATGAAGGCAATGCGAGTGGAACATTTTCGTATTATAGAAAAACAGGCGATTAAATTGTGATGGAGTTTTTGAAATTGTACTGAAACAATTGATTCCGATTTAAATTTGTTGGAAAACTTTGGACAGGAAACTTTCTTCGAGACAGGCTAGAAAAACATTGTGATTCTTTTAAAATAATTCAAGCCTCTTTGAAGTATCATTCAATATCTTGCCGTACATCATATGCCCTGTGAATTTGTTGAATTATTTAAAACGTTTTCAGGCGTACGTTAATCTAATTCAACAATCGTCTGCTAAAGAATGTTGGTCTCTGATGATAAATTTAAATCCCGTTATATGCAAGTAAGTTGAGGTCTGCGGATTCACATGAATGATTTAAATTGGTCTATAATAAATAACATTGAACAATCGTCTACTGCAGAATGTTGGTCTCTGATAATAAGTTTAAATCCCGTTATATGCAAGTAAGTTGAGGTCTGCGGATTCACATGAATGGTTTAAATTGGTCTATAATAAATAACAGAACTCAACGGCTCGTCACGAACATCATGTGGAGACATTCGTATATTATACAGTAGAGTCAACGCTTCGCTGGATTTGTTCGCGGTTTAGCGCAAGATCCCGTTTTTTTCCTTGTAATACGTTGAATTACTCTAAGTACTGAATTACTTAGAAGAAGATTTTTATGTCATTGAAACTGTAACGCAATTACAATAATTTTCTTAAATAAACGACCGCTGCTCTTCCGCGATAGTCTTTGGTGCCAATTTTAACATTGAATAAGTAAGTTTAAGTAGAAATATTAGTTTTAAAATCAGTTTCAAGTGGTAGTTAGATGCAATAACAGGGATGGATGTACATGCAATTCTGCAATAAGTTTTCTGTTTTAAATATTAAGATAATATATGTGGTGTCTGTGTTATAAAGGTATGTAGGTGTGAAATAGATGAGCCTGCGACAATCGAACTCGTAATCCAATGAAAGCTCCCAGCTTTAAAAAAATATCACATTAACAATAATTCGTTACGAATTATTTCTAATTTGTGAACAAAACATAAGCAAAGTATTTGCCGCAATCATAGCAAAAAATAAAGACCTATAGTCATGTTTCGCAGGAATGACAATTAACTATGTTCGCAAATTTTCGCGTTGTTTAAACTACACTTGTGACACATTACTCAGCCTGTCATAAACTAAACAATCTAGAATTTGCGTACTCATTTCATACCGAGACGTCACTCGTCCGCATGATTAAATTTGCAACCAGGTTTGGCTTATCAATCTTGAGCTGTCCGATTGCAACTAATTTTTTTTATGCTTGTTTGTCATCCGGGTTTTATTACGGCCAACGCTTGAACTGTTTGCTACATATTCAGGTCATTTGTTTTTTATTTGCTACTGCTTTTGACATCCATTTAGCACCTTACAATTAAGCTGTCGAAACCGCTGACAGTCATTTGCCGACGAGGCAAATTACTAAATACAAATAAAAACGATAAATTGCTCAAGATTCAATTAAAAAGGCTATGGCCTTTTATGAGTACTAAGAAACATCACATTAATACGATTTTGTGTTAATTCTCCCGAGATTTATATTGAATTGATTTAAGTTGAAAGCTCACTATATTTATGCCCAAGTCGCCTCACGATAATTCTGATCTAAATTTGATAGCTTGAAGCTTATGCATTTGGCAGGTTTCGCACTGAAGATCTGTTGAAGTTTTAACTCCCAATTCTCAATGATCGTATTTAAAAGTAAAATTTGCTCAAATATGATAAGATATTATCAGGAGACGAGTTTTCCTTCCTACCCTAAGCACGGTCTAATAGATCTGTTGGCGTCAGAATGTTGCGGTCTGGCGACGCAATCATCGTAGGCGGTGGCGCAGATTTAACGATGTCTTGTGAACGATTAGCGATTAGGGCCGTTATAATCGTGACTAGGTTGTTAAAACGTTATTAGCCTAGCATGCCGCCCATGTAACGGCGCATGACACGCAGAACCTATAAAAATATTCGCCATGATCGTCTAAAATATCGGTCGCCAAGTCACGCGTATTTGGGCTAGTGTCTAAAAAAATCCTAAGATCATCCTAGAAAGTTTATCAGGATATAGGTAAGTATCGAATTTGTTGACTCTAACGAACTTTTGGCGGTATATATATAAATTTTTTTGCTTATTTATACAGGGATTTTACATTTTTCACTAAATTATGCAGGGATCTTCAGTCAATTAAATTTTTTTCATTTTTTTCAATTTTTAGACACTCGCATCTACCTCAGCTTTATTCAGTTCTTATGTACTTTTAAGGAGATAATAATATTGAATAACTTTTGTGCAACACAGAAACACGCAATCATGAATGAGTCGGAAATTGGAATTTCAAATTTCGGTAAAAAACAAAGAGCGGTATTCTTTTTGAAGAAATTTGCGAGTATTCAATTTTGTTCACATTAATGCACCCACAGTATTCAACTACATAATTGCTTGAAATTATAACTAAAAGTGAAGCGTAATACTGCAATAAATGTTTTATTATTCATAATAGAAATTTCTATATTAATTTAGGCACGAGTTTCCCTTTCTCTTAAGGGATATTAATTAATTTAATTTACCAATTAACTTGAACATTTTCATCATCCAATCGAATAATTCAACCAATTTATCTTTTCTACTTGACAGGAGATTGCTTGAAACATGGAACACATCCTCTGCTAGTGGATCGAGCTTCCGGCTGCCGGATTCTGTCAACAACTTGAAGGTGAATTTTGCTCTCTAACATTTTTAATTTTGTTTCCAAATATGCCTATATAGATAACCATAAGCTTTGAAACACGACGCAAAAATTCAGTTACTGTGCAAGATTCCTTTTCCCTAAGCAAAATAATAGAAAACACAATAAAAATAAATAGTGAGTATAATGAAGAGTCTACCTTCAACCCAAAAAATGAGAAACCTGAAAACTCTTTAGCTACGCACATCTTTCAATTATGCACGTCTTACTGCATTTATTTTTGTTGAAAATATATTTGCATGAAAATTTATGTCGAGAAAATGGTAGCATAATTAGCCACATCGACTTTAAAGGGACTGAAGCTGTAGTTTGGTATTTACGCATCCACATCAACTTTTATGGGAAAGAAGTAGTAGTAATATGATATACACGCACCCACCACAACTTTTATGGGAAGGAATATGTAATCTGGTATACGCAGCCACATAAAATTTTAGGAGAATGGAGCTATATAGTCTGGTATTTACGCATCCACACAAACTTTTATGGATAGGAATCTTTAGTCTGATATACGCAGCCACACCAACTTTTATGGGAAGGAATCTGTAGTCTGATATACGCAGCCACACCAACTTTTATAGGAAGCAATCTGTAGTCTGGTATACGCAGCCACACCAACTTTTACAAGAAGGAACCTGTTGTCTGATATTTGCAGCCACACCAACTTTCAAAGCAGGAGAGCTGTATAGTCATGAATACACACCCACTTCAGCAGTAGGTAATCATAAGAGGAGATACCACGACACCATACGATCAGTAGAGGTGTAGCTTCGGAACATTACCTGTTGAAACTCACGCTTTCATGAACAATGCGTGCAGTGCACGAGTGCAAGCCATAACGATACTATAGGACCGCGTGCTTGAGCCAGGTTTTCTCGTTTGCACGAATTCTATTTTTACATGACCATATTGGGCGGAATCGCCAGTTTAATATATTTCAATTGGTATTGTTTTTCTCAGCGGGTAAAGACTGATTCCCTAAGGAGTCGTGTGCCTTGTTTTTTAATGTCATCTTAATTCAATTTCAGGTTAAAACTAACAGCAGCAGCCCGCACAAGAACGAGAAGAACGTCACTATGAATTTGAACATACCGGCCTCAGTGAACGATTTTGTGCTGGAAGAAATAGATTTGAAATACGTCAAAAAGCTTCGCAAGAAGTCTAAAAGTGATAAGGTGTCAAATTTATTCATAAAATATTTCACAAACCGAAGCTCTAACCTGCATCTCAGTTCGGTGACCAAAGAAGAAGGACCGAGGGCCGAATTTTATCATTACGAAGATCTCAAAGAGCGCAGGGATAACCCAGAGAATAGAGAAGCCGTAGATGAGCCGCAGTCTTTTGAACGTCCCTTCCGATTCCAGAACAAGTACCCTCTAAGGCTCCTAGAAAAAGTTAGGTCAAGTAACAATAGATTGAAGAAAATGAGACAGGCGAAACGAATTGAAGGAGACATGCTGAATGTCAACGGCCATGACGAGAGACTTCGGAGGTCGTCTAATGAGGAAGAAATGGATCTCACTGAAGACGATTTATTAGCTCTTGAGTCAATCTTAGTCAATAAAACTGTCACTAATTCCGAGATGGATCCAAAAGAAATTGATCGTTATGACTCTTCGCCTGCTTTTCAAATAAGAAAAGAACAAGAAATTGACCTGGCTTTACCTGACATCATAAAAATTTTTGAGAAAACAGTAGAAACAAATCAAGATTCTAAAGATGACCAAAAAATAAAAGAGACCTATACAAATGGTAGTAGAAGTGCCGACAACGGGACGGGAAAAGTAGAACCGCAACCGCATGTATCAAATAAAGCAGAAAAGACCCAAGACTTAGGAAGTTGGTTTAGCAAGCAACTTCCTCAGTATTTTTTCTCGGTTCTACAGCCCTTTCGTCCGGGGATGTTTTCCGGAGGCAACATTTTACCCAGACGGAAGCGTTCCACTGAAACTGACAAAATTTCAGACGATGCTGAAAGCCGTGAAGAACCATACAAAAAGTTCAAGTACAGTTATGTTAAAAACCCCAGACTAAAGCATAAGAATCGTCTCGTGGCACCGTTGTTTTCAAGCAAGACTTCAGCTCCAAAACGACCAACGCCCAAAAAAATCCTGGGATTTATCAAGCAAATCCCTGACGACATTGAAGGCGAGAAATTATTATTTTATTTTGTTAAATAGTACTTATAGATCTATTCTAAAACTGATTTGTAGTCTTATCGGAAATGTTTCGTACAAACAAAATTACATGCAGCTTTCTACCACCCGTAATTCGAAATACCAAGAACCAAGTACCAAGATTCAATGGCTTGAAAGTTTGCTGCCTTTTTTAGGGTTTGGCTAAAATAAGTGAATCGCCTTATAAATCCACAAAATATATTTTAGTTTGGTGTAGGTCCACCTTACACGGCCATTACAGCCTCAATTCAGCGAGGTATTGCTTCATTCATTCTTCAGTTGAACCTTCTTCAACTCAATTCAGATAAACCCCAATTATTCCCTCTTTTTGCCTTTTTAACCCTCTCCAAACGTACCCTTGGTCAGGGGACGGAAATAAAGTAAACGATTATTCTTCACTGAAAATCACATTTATGCACACTTAAGGGACCGATTCTATGGGCTATTACACCAATCAAAACGAATTAAAGCATTTATTTTTGAGACGAATGGATATACAGCGGCAGCTCTTCTATAGATACCAGATTTTTGATGCTTCCGACGAACAATTTTTGTAAAAACTGAGTTTTGTAGGTGTCTGTTGAGGTTTGCGGTAATTTTTAGTACCGTGGTCTTTCGATTTTCCATAACAATTTGATTTAGAGGCCGATAGCCTCTTTCATTTTCGACCAGACCGGTGCTTTGTTGCGGACGTTTTTCCTTTTTTTCAAAGGCAGTCATTAATAGTAGGAATGCCTCTTGTAACTTCAAGCATTCGGGAATTTTCAATCACACTAGCACCTGCTATACGGGCACCAACAATTTGGCCTATTCCAGAATCAGAGAGGTGTGATTTTGAGAGGACATTTTTGAAAGTTTGCAGCCACACAAAATACTAAAAATATCTGAAAAAATACAAAATATCAAATAACAGCCTTAATAAATAATAAAACATTAAAATATTTCAATGTTGTATTGCTTATAACATGTTAAAAATTATGATATCAAAATTTAAGGTGTTTTCCTTATTTTGGATTACCCGTTTAAGTTAATATTAAGTTAATTTTGAAAGCTTCCGTTCGTTTAATTAGAATGAACATGGTTGCAAATATCTTGGAATATAGAGCGTGCAAATTTGAATGGATTTTCTAGGTATATATACCAATTATGTATCTTCTCTATACGACCCATAGACGTATTTCGTGGAATAATAATCGAAATTGTATGCACGTTATCATTTAAAAATGATAATTTTTCCGAAAATGCAGGTATATATCATATTGTTTCTCATAAATGTCATACGATAAATCTCTTGAAGGTTGTTCACTCTAAGTGACCGAAAATAGGTTCAGCGGAGCGCCTGGTCGTTCCTCGCACTGACGTTGAACAAACCGTATACAACTAACTCATTATATCAAACATATGACTTTTATGCATAAGAACAGCGTGCATAAATAAATAGCTCACCATTGCTTCCGTCCATGATCAGTCGAAGATGAAAAATGGGAGCAATATTGTCATTTGTTTACTTCCCAAAAAGGATATACTGTACGTACGTTGCTAGTGACCGCAAAATGACTTGCATTAACGGTTACTGCTGCGTTTAACTTTAAAATGTTCTCTGTACTGTCCTTAGGTTGCTGTAGTCAATAGTTCACGTATAATATTTAACTTAATACTTTTGATCCCGGAGAGTGACATAAAAATTTTATGTTATAATATGTGGATAAAGAAGTGAAAGTAGCGCATTTCCCTGCATCACTCCAAGAATATTAATTTTAGAAGCAAAAATTTTGTGTTTCAATAGATAATATAAGGGTGGCTGAGCAAAATGCCGTTAACACTCGTAAGCTTACCAGTTTGATTTGTATAAAAAATACATTGAACCTCATGCCAATCATTTTCTATTCGAATTGATGTGAATTTGCATAAAAACTAAACATGATTTAATTTTCCAGGCCCTTCGGATTATCAACAAAAAGATCATCCCGCTAGTCCATCTTTACAAATTTTCTCAAATTTCCGGTCCCCCATATCGGCTGAAAATTTTATCCCGTTGAAGACTTTCGAGCTCCAGTTGAACAAACCGACGGAGAAAGACGCCGGCCTCACAAGGGAAGAAGTGCAAAGGAAATTATCAAAACTCGACTATTATTTTTCTTCACTTAAAGTAGAAGAAGAAGAATGCAGACAGAGGCTGCTGTGCGAGGTGGCTCAAGATCCTGTACACTTCGCACCGCTCGCCGAAATGTTTACTTTGGAGACCAGGTATGACATTGAGAAAAATATCCACGACAAACAATAATAGTTTTTTTATATTTGGCAGATGTGTAGATGCTTCCAATCTCCTCGCCATACCCATAATTGTTATCATAGTTAGCAGGTGTATAGATGCTCCAATCTCCTCGCCATACCCATAATTGTTATCATAGTTAGCAGGTGTATAGATGCTTCCAATCTCCTCGCCATAACCATAATTGTTATCATAGTTAGCAGGTGCATAGATGCTTCCAATCTCCTCGCCATAACCATAATTGTTATCATAGTTAGCAGGTGTATAGATGCTTCCAATCTCCTCGCCAAGCCATAATTGTTATCATAGTTAGCAGTTGTATAGATGCCTTCGTCTGCTGTTCACGGTTCAAGTACACAAGATGCCAGTTGGGGCGGATAAATGAAGATTAAGATGTCATTTTTGACGATTAATAACTGAGAAATAATTGGATGAGAGTATTCATCTTTCAAATAATTGGCTATAGAAATAATTTGACTGAACCGGGTATGGAAAAAATTTAATGGATTCTGAATGAATGACTTGAATTCTAAATTATTAATCAAATAATCTGATATAGTATCCAAAGTATTTATATTAATTAGATGATTCATACAGTAATATCCGTTCAAAAGCGACCAAATGATTAATTGATGAAGCATTAATGCGATGTCTTGATGGAAAAGTTCACATAATATAATTGATAATTTCACGGTTACGTTCAGGTCTGTCTCTTATACACATCTAGATGTGTATAAGAGACAGGGATGTATACAATGTGTATTAGAAAATAAAGAATTCAGCAGCGACTTACAAAGTTAGAATCTTAAATATATTTGGAAATTAAACATTCATTCCAGAATACATAAAGTAATGGGAACCAAAAATGTGCGACCTAGATGTTGATACTCGTACACGCAACATCGGTATCGATACATCGTTAGGCC